>NW_011371054.1:7104-24468 GCF_000735185.1 Notothenia coriiceps | reverse complement strand
TCTACGGTTCATGTAGCTACCATTTGCTCGATTCCATGAAAACCGTTCACCACGGATCCTACAATACTGGAAGCCACGTTCTCCAGACTAACCAGGAAGAGTCGGAAAATGAGACTGGAGAACGACGGTTTCTCGGAAATACAAAGGAAGATGGAGAGTCGGTCCTACTACCGTGAAACTACGTTAGGAATTTGGAGTCGGACTACATACAACTCTCCTAGAAATAGAAGTCCAGTACCGTACTCCCTTTCAACGGCAGGTCGTTTGTACCGAAGAACAAAGGTCGACACTGTGACGTAAACTCCTTGAGGGTACTCCCTTAACGAGTAGGGAGTGTGCCTTTCGTCGCGCGAGGTGCAAGACTTGTTCCCACTTTTTGGAGTAGTCTACCTGGCCATTTCACGTGGGGAAAATTTAATAAAATTATGGGTCGTCTGGTCGGAGAGTAAAAGTGGTAGTGACTGTAAAAAGTGATCCCGTGTGACCGTAACAGTGTTTTCCTCCTTCGACTACTGGGACAAGTGCTACATAGTACGTTCCACCATATCGTGTGTCCTGGAGGCAAAATCACCTACAGTCCACCCACAACAGTCCAGTGGTCGGACGAAGGTGAGAGTCTTGCAGGTCCTCCTGACGTTCGACGACAAGACGCCAGGTCCTTCAGTCGGTTCACCAGACTAGTTAGATCCTGGTGCTACGTGACCGCTATCCTTGACCGGGTGCCACTGTGGCGCGTCACGTATAACCTTGAGATGTCCACAACCCTGTCTCCAAGGAGTCTGTTTACCTGCTTTTAGACAAAGGTCCGTCAGAACTACTTCGCCGAACACTCTTGTTAAACCACGGAACAGAGTTGTCGAGTACGACCTGGGAGGTCTAACAACAACACCGGTAGTGGTCAGGTACCAGACCTGACCAAAGGGTCGACGGGAACCCTGGCTAGAAGTCCGGGGGCTTTGTCTACAAAAAAAAAAAACATTTATCAAACGAATGCGATTTGGGGAAAAACATTTATGGCATAACGAAAAAATATTTATCAACGAAATAACATTTACCACACAACCATTTTATAAACCATTTTACGGGGGGGCGGGGGGGGTGTTACAGCAAGCCCGTGTAATACCGAAGACAAAAAAGGTCGAAAACACCACAGGGTAACAAGTCGGTAACATAACCATTGTCGTTGTTAAAAAACAAAACCGGTTTTCACACAATAAGTGTGAGGACTGAGGTCAAACTAACAAGCCCGTAAGAGGAGGACTCACCAGGTACTAGAAGTCCGTCTCTAGTACCCGAACCTTCCAAATATAGGACGATCACCAAACTTGGTACCAAGTTGTCATCGAAAGACATTTATCAAAACATTTATCAAAATTATAGAATACGTATCATTGAGGTAATAAAGTCAGAGGGGTGAGACAGAGTTAAATTCAAATAGCATTTTAAGAAACCCGGGGGTGGTAATATAAAACAACAGGTTCGGTTCCCGTATTAAACCAGACACAACTTTCTAACAAAATGTGAAATCTAATTGTTTAACACAAAAAACCGACTTAACTTAATAAAAGGAACAAATTCGGACGGATTTGGGGGAAACAAGAGCGAAGAGGTAAGTAAAATGAAACAAACACAAGATTGTGTGTAGTGAAAAAAGATGTAACAAGAATATGAACAAGTGTGTAAACAAAGCAGGGGAAATAATTGACAAGAAGACAACAAGAACCAAGTTATGTGTATAAGTTAACAAGTAGGGGTCGACAACACCATTTTACTATAAGTATCAGAATTCGTACTAGTACGATCGCGGTACGATTGTACTCTGTGTTCAGCAAAGGGAGGTTTTTTTACATTTTGCTAGATGTCCATTACGTCCGATGTTCGAAAGGCAACAGTGCGCGACGGAGAGGTTTTAAGTTTTTGACAGTGATTTTTATACCCGTTATTACCGTTAAATTAAAAAAAGTACAGTCAACATGTCACATAATGAAATGATAGTATATCCCAAAATTCAATGAAATATTAAATGAAATATTTATCACAAACGCCACCTAATTTCTTCTAGTGCTAGCAGTTAAGTCATATCATACAGAAAAAGCCGACTAAGGATGGCTGACACGGTCAGGTTCAGCAGATAAAAACCAAAAAAACACACAATCAATCTAAATCCTGCTTGTTAGTTACCCAGCATCATTGATATATAAGCTGCTAGCGATTCATTTCTGAAATCTTACCTTCAAAGCTGACGAAGTCGCGCTAGCTAACTAGCAGTCAATGCTAGCAAAATTGGTTGTAACAACCAAGATAAAATATAGATAATTACACTGTGCATATACAAATGAAGATCAGTATAAGCATCATAAAGGGCCTCTGATACAATATAGACAGTTGACAATTCAAAAGAGTTCGATATTTCAGCAACTTACCTCTGGAACTAATCGACGCGCCGTAATGTAAGTGAATGAGGTCCAACGCCCAAATGACGATATTTGGAACTATTTCGATGTCCATACCCCGGAAGTAGGCGCCACCATTTTTTACAACGGAGGTCTATGGGAGTGTCCTAACTCTTATCTCTCTAGGGCTCTGCATGTATCTAACGAGAAATCAATTGCTGGATGCCAAAACCAAAATCCAGAACATCACATTTAATCTATTACAGATCACTTGAGAGTAACCATTATAAAGTTTATGACAGCTATATCAATTGTGAATGCACAGGAAGTGTCATAAATCTGTGTGTATGTGTTTTTTTGCTGTCCGAGTCAACCATACCCTGTGTTAACTACCAGAGTCTTTACTAAGAACCAGCATGATCTATTCAAAGTGTCAAGTCATACTTTAGAGACATGAGAGCTATGTCGCTACGGGGGATGAACACCCTCAGCAGAAACTGAAAGGGAGAAATACTTAGGTATGCTTATTAATTGCCACTTATTGATTGTCAGACATAGGAGGAGTGCTTTCTGCAGAGGGCTGGATGACAATAATAATAGATTTGGGTTGATAGAGAATGTGAGAGAAAGAATTAAATGAGCCGACAATGGAAAATTCTCGCTGCTTTATTAAAATGAGAAATGAAATATTGAGATGCAAGTGAAATATTAACGCTTGGAACAAATCAGCATGTTACAAAAACCAGGAAGTTATAGAGACCACAACGCAAAGCAAAGCCGACAAAGAGGCTGCAATAAAGAGCTTAAAACAGACATTTGTATATTATTTTTTATTATTATTATTATTATTATAGGAGGAGTAGTATTAGTAGTATTAGTATTATTGTTGGTGTTGTTGTTGTATTCGTAATTATTATTATTATCATTATTGTATTTATTATTATTGTTATGAATAGTACTTTTATTATTGGTGTATAAGCTCAATCAAATCAGTGATAAATGTTTTAAGAAAACTAAGTTGTTGAAAATCTATCGTTTAGAAAATGTAAGAATAGGAAACCATGTTATTAAAAAAATCAAATACAATTGAAAGGAGATTACACATTAAATTAAATCAGGATAGGCTCTCCAATGGAAGCGTGTTTTGAGAAGGGGCTTTAAGGAGATCACCGATTCAGCCGACCTGATTTCGCTCAGGCAGATTAGTAGATTAAAAGTCACTAAGACGTGTAGAAAACAGTTCCAAATGAACTGGGTCTAAAGATTTTAAATTCCACAACCAGGTTCAAAATTAATTTCCAATACTTACACTAAGGGGCGCTCTTCGCACAGCCTGAGCCAAAGCAAATGTGATAGGCAAGCCTCACATTGACTACAGTATATACCTGCAGTGTTGTAAGAGGAGCAAGAAAGATACAGCATATGTTTTCGATGCTTTAGTTTAAACCTTTATGTGCGACCCTCTGTGGAATTACATTTATGTAATTCCACAGAGGGTCGCACATAAAGGTTTTTAAAAAATGTATTTGCAAGCTTATGTGCTGTTGAACAAGGAGGAATTACCAGAGTTCTCTTTTATCGAGGGCATTGTGACCAAACTAATAAACAGCCACATAGAGCACAAACCACACTGTGCATACCCAACACACTACTATCTCATTGCATTCACATTTCAGCGCCATGGACAGTGACACTGTTGACAGCTTCACAGCACATCAACAAAAACTATAATAAAATGTGCATACAAAAATATATTTGTAGAAAACACTTTATTTCTTATTAAATGTAATGTATACAGGGCAAATATGGGTAATATGGGTGAAATATAGGAAAATAAACATTAATACATAGCAATGACAGTCAGCACACATTGTAATATGTAACAAAGCTAGCTATGTTACTAATGCTGTTCAAGTCGAAAAATCATGACAATAAGCCCATGTAATAACAGTATATTATATAGAGGACCTTCCTTCAAAGCAACAAATGAGACGCTGGTTTGAGCAATGTATTACCTGTTTGGGGAATGGTATACATAGACATGGTTTGTATCTCAACTCTAAACGATTTCAAGTTTTTCAGTAGCAGTGTCTCAGAGCAGCAAGCAGCCAGTGGGAAAAGGGGTCAAGGGGTTAAACGGTGTAGGCTGATCTGATGCTAGCTGCTGAAGCATTAAGTTCATTGTTGTTCTCACTTTTACCAAGGTCCTCAGACGCTACTGCATCTCCTCTCCATAGTGAAAATATAAATGGTGTAAAAGGAATCTAGTTGACATGGGCTGATATGGGCATAAGACGTGGCATCTTTGATTTCATAATCTTGTTTTTTTCAGCAAGAAGTGACATAATAATGGAGCTGGGTACAACCGTATCCTGAACGAAACATTTGTATGGAAACAAAATGTTACAATTAACTGAAACACACTGCGAAAATGAATGGGCTTTTGTTTAGACAAAAACACAGAGCACACCCACATCAAACAACACTATTGTAGCAACCTGTCAATCACTGAGTGAACATCATGCTATACTGAAGAAAATCCGAAACTAGCCAAGTGGAGAAGTAGGATAGTTTCTTCAAAGACTTGTATACAATCCAACTGCTTTCTACAACATTTGGAGTCGCACCCTTCTGGCTAATAGAGAGAATGCAAAGGTAAAGCTCTTTGGCAGTGGCTTAACTTTTCAGACCTGACGAGAACCACTTGTTTGTGCATAAGTGGTTTCAGAATAATAGCTTTGCAGCTACTCTCGTGTCAAATGCTTGCCATATTAACTTTGTGACTTCAAAACCCAAACATACACACGTCAAATGAGGCTTTGTTTAATTGATGGGCAGCTCATTGCCATTTGAGAACAGGGGTTACTAACAACACAAATGATAGTTATCTTTTTATATGAGTGATAAAGGTGTAATTTGCCTTGCAAAAGCATGTGACACAACAGTGGAGTGAGGGAGATGAGAAACAAGCACTTTGTGTACAGGCCAAGTCCTGATGAATTGTCTAATCAGCCAAAATAATTAAAATCCACAGTGTGTGTTTCCTAAGGTTGTGCCAAACTTTTAAGTAAAGGATCTAGACATTTCCTATAGGATTTAGTGCTTAAACCTGTGATGACCCCTCCCCCCTTCTGCCTGTCTGTGCTCCCTGCCTTGCTGTCCTCTGGCAGGTGCTGGGAGCGTCGTCCTGTTTGTGCCCGCCCATCTAGAGGCGGAGCCTCAAGAAGGTATAAAGGCTTGCCCAGCTGGAAGGTTCACTCTCTGATTCTGATCCTGGCCTGCTGCAGCAACCTCAACCTTCCACCTGTGTTTGGTTTGATGCACCATTCAACAGGCCTACAGCACACTTCCACACATCCACACACTGCTGACACTACTGACAGTCTTATTCTTACATACGCAATTACTCGGAGGTATTTTATGTTAGACTGTTAAATAAACATCTGATTGGCATTTAACTCTGTGTGGCCTCCCTCTTTGTTTCCATTCTTAAGTAAGGTTGTAACAAACCATAACTTGATTGACAGAGAATTAATTGCCAACCATTCAAAAGAGAGAGTAGGCTATTTGCTAAGCAAGTCCATAACATTGTTGGTTTGAGCTTTTGAAATATGAAGATTTACTTTTCTCCCAGTTTTAATTTGATTAAAGTAAATGTATCAGAATACCTTTATTAGTCCCACAGATGGGAAATATACAAATAAGCCTTGGTCTAGCGTAGTGTTAATTTCGTTGACTAAAACTATGACGAAATATGTTCATCAACTACCTTTTTTCCATGACTAAACACCACAAACCTGACCAGATACTCTCTGCAAAGCTGCTTTCTTAATCATTCAACCTGTGTTTTTCATCAAATAATGACAAGATATAATCTTATTGTGAAATAAGTTTGACTAAAATGACAAATTATTGGTTTTGGCAAGACTAGTTTGACTGAAATGTTCTATATAATCTGATGACTAAAAAAGACTCAACAGTTTTCATTGACAATGTAAAGTAGACTAAAATAATTAGTTTTCTTTGACTAAAATAAGACAAATGCTCAGACTTTTAGTCGACTAAATCTTGGCTAAATTAGTTACTTTTTTCTTTGACAAAAAATAAGACTAAAATGCTCAGACTTTTTGTCGACTAAAACTTGACTAAATAAAAACAGGATGAAGGTGAATAAATATGACTAAAACTAAAAAGGAAATTTAACACAGGACTAAGACTAAAACTAAATTAAAAAATAACACAAGTCTAGCGTTAAGACCGTAAACTAGCTGAAAATGGTAATACATCTAGCAATTTTACCGTAGACTCGTGTGAAATCTGATCAAATGCAGGTTTGAGGCAGTTCCATATTGGCTTTGCAGGCCTGGAGGTTGCCGCTTGCTTGCATCCCACTAACCCGCAAATGGCCTGCAACTCACAGTTTAGATGTATGTTTTTATACTGTGTAGTAGTGACAAATAATATAAAGACAGGCTTTGGTTGTTTTCAGCTCAACAGTCTGTGGGCCTACGTCTGACAACAATATAGCTTTTTATCAGCTAAAAATGTTCTTGTAAACTGACTGTGAAACAATCTGGTTGTAGACATCTTTGGCTCTCAAATCCAACTCTATTTTCACGCCTGAAGTTGCTAATCTGACTGTAAACAATTAGAAGCGCCATATACAGTATTTAGTTCAAACAGAACCCTAGATATATAGCCCTTTGCTTCCAAAGGCTTATAATTGCAACCTGTTTAACAATATACTGAAAAAAAGTGTACAACATAATGTGTTTTCACCAGTCTACGGTGTTCACATATGGTTCTTGCAATTGTAGAACTATGCTGAGTCTCTTGTTCAAAGACTTTATGATAATGTGAATTTTTAAAGACCTTTAAACCTCCCGTATCATATTTCTGAAATGATAAGATAAGAATGTCATAAACAACATTTTGAAGTCTGAAATGTCAGAAATACCAGTATTGGTACAGAAAGTCAAATTAAATGATTAACTGAAAATGATAACATGACATTTGTGATTTTGTTGATTAAAACCGCACACATGATATCTGAAAGCCATAAAATATAAATAGCGGGTCAGACAAAGGCAGTCTCTGATTCTGTCTGCAGTCTGCCTCTCCGTTCCTGGATAAGTAATGATCATAGCAACAGAGGAGAAGCCTCTCAAATTGGCTGTCGAACAGTCCATCCCCCTGGGAAAGAAGACCATGTTACACAGTCTGAGCAGTCTCTCTATTGATGCGTGGTGTTGGTGTGTTGTAGCAAAGAGACAGCTGCTTGTTGGTGGGGTAATTGTGTAGTCTCTCCATATATACGGCAGTGACCTCAATTGCTCTATAGTCTCTGAGTCTGCATTTTATTGCAACCACTTTCCAATTCCTCATTTGCACAGTTTGCAGGTCAAGTGTGCATGTAGCCATTTTTGTTATGTCTGACTAGCAGAATCTATTTGGAACAGATAAGGTTACAACGGGTAGTGTGTAGCAGTGGCGTAGCCACCATAGGGCCAGGGTGGGCCCAGGCCCACCCAGTTTACTCATTGGCCCACTCTGAGAAAGCTTCGGTGTCATTTAAAAAAAATATATATATATATTTTTTTTTAATTATTATTATTATAAAAAATGTATTCACCCATTGAACATATCCAAGAATTCAAAGTGAAATTCAAGTGACCAAATCGAGTTTAATTAATGTTGTATGTGTTTTGTCCTCTGAACCGAACTCATTTACGGTAACAACTGATTGTTGGTTCCGGCGCGCACCATAATAACGTGAGAGAGACAGAGAGCTGCCTGCTAAATAAATGATGGCTCAAAGTTCACTAATGAACTTTGTTTTCTTTTTAAAAGCCAGACTCCAAGAAGAGCCCCACTGCCCTCATCTAGCAGCGATCTATACGATCATTTTCTGATAACGATGAAATAGGCCCGCCTCCCTCTCCCCACCTCTCCTGCTGCTGGGCTGTCAGAAGAAAAAAATGTTAACGGAAACTCTGCCGCACGGTTCCCTCGCGCCTTGGAAGAGGCAGAGAGGTGGGTGTTTTTCATCTGCTGGTGGACAGTCCGGAGAGATATACACAGGGTTGGGTTGTAACGGAATACATGTAACGGCGTTACGTAATCAGAATACAGAAATCAAGTGTATTCAGCTGGCGTTACATTTGAAAAACGAGTAATCTGATTGCAGTTACTTTCGTAAACCTGAAGTGAATACATTTTGGAATACTTATTGGAATTATTGGTGGAAAAGTTTCCTCACAAAATGTAATATTCATTACCGTCAGAACTGTGTGCACACTTCACAGCGTTGCAGCATGTCTGTGAACGAGAGAAAGATGCAGCGTGTCTGTGAGGCCCTCTTACACAGAAAATACCTCCCCAAAACGCCTCGTTGAAGATACGTCATTGTCCATTGTTTACTTCCTGGGTATTGTGACGTAGGAATGGCCAGTAGCCGCGCCCAGAGCTATGACGCGTTACGGCCATGCGTTACCCGGAACCAAATGGACCAATCCGTGGAGCCCATGGTGGAGCCGTTATGTTACGTCCGCGGAGCCGTTACGTTAAGCCCCCGCTGATTGGTCCAAATTGCACACTCAGTGCAGGCAGCTCTGCTGATCTCTCCTCCCTGGCTGCAGGCTGATAACAGACAGCTGGGATTGCGGCGAAATTCTCTCTGCAGACCCATTCTCACAGCGTTTATCAACCTTTTTCTTACTCAATATCAAGCCAAACTTATTGTCTTTACTTCGGCTGTGACTTTGTGTGTGCTCAGGATGAGTTTGGCTGTGTTTCGAATGTGTATCGCTAAACAAGGAAACCACACCTCCACGGAGCTCAGCGCGATTCACGTCCCAACCAATCAGAGCACACTGTGCTCACAGGGAGGGTGGGGGCTGGAGCTACTGGAGCTACAATGAGCCGTTAAAGGCAGAGAGTGAAATTCAGTGAATACACGTAGTTTACAGAGATGCTGTATGAGAAACCAATGTGAGTTTGGAAAATTGCACAATATAAATATATTCCAGTAGACATCAACAATGGAATTATGATGAGTGAAAATGGCCATGACATGGGACATTTAAAATATATTGAAAGTTCGAAACGGAGATGGTTAGATAAAATGTGCAAGATAACGTTTATGTAGCATTTCTTTATTGTCGAAATTATGACATTTATAACGGGATAAAATCAAAGTGAATGGCCTGCTGCTGCTGAGTGACTAGAAAAAGTTTTAAAAGTTATTACATCGTTTCAGATAATAATAATAAATAATAATGATAATTCATTCTATTTAGGGGCGCCTTTCAAAGCACCCAAGGGCACCTTACAATTCATAACATATTCTAAGGAAAGGTTTTAAGAAACAAAGTACAAAGAATGCAGTCCGGGTGATGTTTTTTATGTGGGGTGCAGATGAGAGGGAGCTGTCCAGAATGACACCAAGATGTTGTGTTTGAGTTCTTGATAAGCCATTAAAACAGTAAAATACGTGTCTCTTGTTCACCAAAACCAACACACTCTCACTCCATAATCGTCCAGGAGCGACGCTTGGTCAGGGTCCCGTGGCGTGCAGTTGTGACGCTCCTAGGCTCCTTCAGCTTCATAAAGGGACGCAAAGAGCTTTCAACTCATTGCAATGTATTCCCATCTACGGCGGGATTTGACGCTCATGGAAGCACGGCATTCGTTTGTGTCGGCTGCCCTTAAAGGCAATGTGAGCGTCCATTCCCATTGGATAACGGAGAATTGTACACCCGGAAGTAAGTATTCCCCTTACTGTCGATTGATTTTACAGTGATATCTGCACTACTCATCAACTCAAAAACACCAGATTATCCTTGTTAATTACACAACATTGATTGGTTTAAATTGTGTGCAATGCTTTTGTATTTTTCCCCTTCGATTCGAGAAACAAATATTTTTTCTGATTAAAGGATGGCAGAAGACACTACACTACCCAGAATCCCCAGCTATCGTTTAGGACTAAACCATGTGCTCTTTTATTAGCACATTTTTTTCACATTGTCTAAAAGTCCCTAAACAGCCTTGGAATGGCCTAAATTCTATGACTGGAAAGCTGAGACTCCCAGCTGTTTTCATTTGCGATGTTAGTCCTAGTATAAGACACTTTCTTTCAAACTTGACCTCAATGTATAAAACAAACTGACCTCACAGCCTTATGAAACTTAAGAACCACAAAATACAGACTGAGGTTATTCATAGGACACATACATTTTTTTTATCTTCACAGTTTACTGTATATTTTCTACTATGTAGCCTAATGCCGTTTTAATTGTATTTTGAGATGTTTAAATTCTAGAATCGTTTATTTCAACTCTTTAATTTCTGCCTTGTTTTTGTTTCCCAATTTTAGATCAATAAAGTACCTCTTATCTTACCTCTTACCTTATCTGTTTCCTAGGCACATTGACAAAAATGAGTTTTCTGAGCAGTTTCCATAACAGAAGAGGTAACCATCCAATTGAAAGAATACATTCTAAATAGATTCCAGTTGCAGCAGGGATTTTTCTGTTCCTCAAGGTCCAAATGTTATATTTTTATAATTTTTAATCAATTCTGTTTTCAGAAATTGTTAAATATTGCACCAAGTCTGTAACGAGGGATACATAATAAAGCATGGGGATGGCCATACTTCATATCCATCAAAATGTCCTAAACACTCTAAATTGTGAACATCGAAAAAGGCGCCTACCCAATGTTTATTACAGAGCAAATTCACTCAGTTACATCTCAATTGCATCTCAGTTACATCTCAATTACATCTTTTGGTTCCCAGCTTTCAGGTGAGGTAGACAACATCCATTATGGAATATGCTTTGTATCTACCCCTAAATATCCCCTGCCCCCTTGAAAAGTACAACAAGGGTCTATGCTAAGGTGGGGGGAGTGAAAGAGGTTAGTACATTTACAAAGTTTGACGTTTTAGAGGACATGAAGTTTGCTATCAGTTGAGAATGGGGAAATCTAAAATGCTAAGAGAAAACAAGATATTTCCATTATGTTACTCTCAGCTTCCTTCTGCAGTTATGACTGCTCACAGTTGATGCTATGCCAAAAAAATCTCATAATGTAACTGTCAAGTGAGCTGGTGGTTGCCTCATGCACACATCAATTCGTAAGTGGGGAAAATGAGATAGACGCAGGTTATTTTCACTGCCTCTGCTTTTCACTCTCCTTGTGGCTGTGAGTCGCTAAACAAGAATACAGAGATGATTCCATGGAGGCTTTCAGAGCCAACTATCAGTGTCAAGAGGTTACCGTGTGACAACTCCAATAACAACTAAGCTCTCAGCTGTCCCGCTTTATCTGACATCCATGCCCTCTTTCAGCAAAAACAGCGAGCCTAGTTTAATAACTCAGGAAAAGCCGGCTACATTTATAAGAGGCATGAAAGATATTCACATAAAACTTTACAGGCACTATCTTAGTTTCACGTTGGATATAAAACCTGTGCAGACTATATGGATATGATGATAATTGTAAAAAATACATCAAATGAGTACAAAGAACTGATTTCTCTGTACTGAGGGAAAAGAGAACAGCAGTTTTTTGTGATAACAGAGAATGTAATAATGAACATAACCAACCATGCGCATGAGTTAATATCCAAATGGATTTTTGCAGACTCTTTCATTCTTAATTTATTTGTATGATAATCTATGATGATAGAAGAACTAGCCTGAGTGCAGCCAGAATCCTTTTTTCCTTACAATGATATTTGTTCTAATGGATGCACTTGTTCAAATCAAACCATCCATTTATTTTAGGCCAACACAAATTGTAAAATATTAACCAGACTGTTGAAATTAATACCGTGTGTAAACTTGTCCATACTGTTTCCTGTGGTAGCCTCCAGGTACAAACGCGCTACAACCCAAAACACTTCCATTAGGAGAAATGCGCTGCACTTTCAAAAACAATGCAAGTCTAAAAACACGAATACGCCAAAACACATGCAAATGGAAGAAATATCTTCACCAACTCCACATAACATGCTACGCATTTAAAAAACATTCACAAATGAAGGAACCTTGTAATCCCCTAATGCCAACAAGTGCTCAGAGGCCTGTACTACGAAGCTGGTTCAACATAACCTGGATATGTTTGAGTTAGCCGGTTGGCCTAATCCAAAACATACGCGCTCTCGCTAAACGGTACGACGCTGGTTATCAAGTGGATCGCTCAAGCCAGCCGTGCCCTATCTAGTTAGGTGCGCGTTCACGTGAAAGGGGTGTTATTTGGAGCATTCGAACAATCACAAACATGGAGAAGTATACTGACAGCGCAGCGTCATACTTCCTGAATGAAAATTCAACTATAATACTAGACATATGAAGAAGTTAAACTTTAAACATCCATGACTTAAACACTTTATCCAGGATAAAAGCCACATAGTATTGTAGCCACATTGTAGCCACATGTATTATTATTGTATTAAAATACAAAGTGTTTGAATGCGTACATTAACAGGTTTATAATATCACTGCCCCGTCTAAGACACGATCTGACTTTAATTAAATTTGACTCAAGTGTTTCCTCAACTTAATGTGTTGCTTAAAATAATACTTCTGCATACAGTATGTGACACTGTGAGTGTTGGACGGCCAGATACGGCTCAGCTGACTCAGATAAGGAAATATATGATACATTATGATGTGATATCATGTGATATGAATGATAATGGGACAAATCGACGTCTGCACTCACAGTGCCGCGGACTGTACTTAATGTTACTTTGATCCGGTTACTTATGTTGTGGCAGATAATGAAGTAAGCTTTCTTAATGCTAATGTTATATTAGCCAGATTGCTCTGAAGATGGGAGGTGATATTCTATTCATTTTCACGTTCACACAGTCAGTTGATTTTTGCCGGCCGTCTTTCCTGCAACGGCTGTTTTTCTGTATTTCCTTTCTCCTGTTATATGACTTGATAGCTTTAAACTTCGCACACTGAGCTCTGATTGGTCTGCAGGCGGTGCTTTCACTGAGTTGATCTCTTAGCCTGCAACCTAANACAAGGAAAAACTTCCAGAGAAAACCCACAGTTTAAAGGGAAAAATGGGAGAAACCTCAGGGAGAGCAACAGAGGAGGGATCCCTCTCCCAGGACGGACAAACGTGTCCGTCCTGGGAGAGGGATCCCTCCTCTGTTGCTCTCCCTGAGGTTTCTCCCATTTTTCCCTTTAAACTGTGGGTTTTCTCTGGAAGTTTTTCCTTGTACGATGTGAGGGTCTAAGGACAGAGGGTGTCGTATTGTCATACTGATATTCTGTACAAACTGTGAAGTCCACTGAGACAAATGTAACATTTGTGATATTGGGCTATATAAATAAACATTGATTGATTGATGGTCTGTGAGAGCCAGAAATCTTGTTTGTTTGTAGGTGACTAAATACTTATTTTCCACCATAATTTGCAAATAAATTCTTTAAAAATCAGACAATGTGATTTGAGGTATACCTAGGATGAAAATTACAGACCTCTCTCATCTTTTTAAGTGGGAGAACTTGCACAATTGGTGGCTGACTAAATACTTTTTTGCCCCACTGTAGCTTCCATTAAGATGCCAGAGGTTTGTAGCTGTGACACTTTTTTGAGTGCCTCTATGGAATAAAGAAGATGGAGTCAAGATAAAAGAGGATTTTCCAAGAAAGATGCATGGAGTGCACCAGCCTATTAAATCAAATCTAAAGGTTTTTTTCATACACAAAGCTAACTCTTTGTGCTTCACAAACCATTATTAGTGAGTAACGTTATGGCATAATGTAATAAATACCAGATTTGCACCTTTCCATGTTTCACTTGCATAAAACAGAATATACAGTATATGTAATAAGAATGACCAGCAGCTGGACAGACAGCAGAGCTCCTTCTTTAAGGAATGCTCCAGCTCTGCTGTCACAAGGTCAGACACAGGAACACACTCCTGCCAGCAGCCATAACACTTTATAACAGCTCACCTCCGGCCTGCAGAGAACTCACTGCTTCATTGTTTTGGTTCCTCCCCAATGAACAACAATGAACATTTTGGCACAACTGCTACTTACAAAACTGTATTTTATATACTACCATATGTATATCTTTTTCTGCTACTGTAATATATTGTGGGAATTCTCCACAAATTGATGTAGTACATTTTATATCGAGTATTATTGTGGTTCATGTCCTTTATACTTTAGATATGTACTTAGACTTGCTGCTGTTTATTGATTTCAATTGTGCTAAAATGTCAATTCAGCCTCTGTGGGACTAACACAGGTAACCTGATTCTGATTTAGCCCAGCACAGATAACAAGCATTTCTTGATACCCACATTGCCAGGTTCCCGCTCTTGACCTGTCCTGCATAAACAACCCACAGCCTCCATTACTCTTGAATTTGCAAACCCATTAAGCCCAGACAAAACACTGGGGTCAAATCCAAGGTGAAGCCTCTGTGTATTGTTAAGATTCGTGCCCACAGCCAGGCCAGAGGTTAACACAACACATGGTGTGTGTGGGGGGGCAACACCACCATCAGCTCCACTTAACCAATGCGTTCCATCAATCACATTTTTAAGTGTAGGAAGGAAGTTCAATGACTGAGAATGTCTGTGCATGTGGCAGCCTGCAGTGTGGCCCAGACATGGACTACTCAGCGACTGCACCCCCCCCCCTCATTCATCCCCCTCTTCACACAGTGTAATCGGTCAGACCATCTCTGCCCCCCTCCTCAGGTTCCCCGTGGCTGTCTCCAAACCCCTCGGCTTCAATACAGCTCCCATCCATCAGCCTCTGCACTGCTCCCTGCTTTTCAGCCGCCACACAAAGGAAGTGGCAGGAAGTCAAGGCGGACGCCCCCCTCCTTTTAGTTCAACTCCAAGTTCACCGCTGAGTGCTGGCAGACAGATGGGCCAGGTAGGATCCGCCTGTTGTCACACTGCTTCCTGGGGGGGTCTGCAGGTTACAACAACCTCTGAGGGGGTTTGGGACACAGACCTGATTAACTATCAGATATAAATCCAGATTCTGTTACCGCGTCGCCTATAGGGAATAAGAATGTGACGTCATCAACAGCAAATCGGCCCTCTTTGGAGGAACATAGTGGCTGCAATCTATTGACTTAACCCGTACAGCGAGCGGAGTATCCGTAACTGTTTCCCTTTAAGCGTTATACACATTGTTGGTAGGCTCTGTGATGCCACTGGCTGCTCCAGACACTCCTATGATCAATGAACAAAACAAAGAAAGGACCATGAGATTACACTTTATTCTTTCAGGGAGACGTAGCAAACATCAGCAAGAGACGCTGAATGTGTTTACTACAGGAACACAAAGCACTACACTGGGATGATGGGGAACGCTGATATATATTGAGGCTGCTGTCGCTATAGACCAGGGGTCTCCAACACGTCGAATGCACCTGAATCAGTCCGTGTCGCTGCGGCTCAGACACACATGGATTTATGTTTTTAAAAATGCTTGCGTTAGCACCATGTCAGGTTTTTGGTGGATTTAATCAAGTCTTGGATTGCAGTGTGTGTCCTCTTGCTATTTTCAGTTGATAAATACGTGTGTAAAGTTTGTGAAGGCAGGAGGAAAAAAGCTTCCGCGATCACCGTCTCCTCTCCGTTCCTCCAAACCCCGCCCCCTCCCTAAAAATAATGAGTGACAGGCTGATAGTAACCTGATAGAAACTTTATTATTCACTTAATCACTGATTAAGATGATGAAGCCAACTTAATCTCATACATTCATGGGATTAATGTAACAGTAAGACAGAGAATGTAAGTGTGCACCCACATGCAGTATTTTAGTTTTTATAATGCTGTTGTAAATACTCCTGTTGTCTGCTGTGTTCAGACTTAAGTCATGTGTGTGATGCCACATTCAGGACCTTCAGTGTCCTTTCTTTAACAGAAGACCGTTGCTAGAAGCTGCAGCTAGACTGCAGAAGCATTAGTTTTTTGTTTTTGAGGATGGAACAATTTCCCACAGATATAGGGAGGCTAGACCTATACAATTGATTTATTATGGTTTCATGTCAAGACGAAGAAAAAGAAGAAGATGGCTGAACTGTTCAGTGTCCTGTGGAGATGGAGATGGAGGTTATAAATCTCCAAAATCATGTTCAGCTTAAGTCTCAGCAAAACTCACAACATTTCTGGAGCCTTGTAGACCCAGAAAACTATAAGAACATTCACCAAGCAGCACTGAACATGTCTGCTTTATTTGGCTCTACAGACCTTTGTGAAGCGCAGCTTTTTCTGACATAAATGAAATCTAAATACAGAACAAGACCGACTGATGAACATTTAAATGACTCTATTAGAGTGAACCTAAGTGCCATGCAGTGCCATTCATCTCCCTAACTGTGAAAAAGAGTGAATGCACTTATTTTATACATGTGCCATAAGATGCTTGTATGGTGGTGATTAAGGTGATGTATTTACTATGTGGGCCATAATAAGAAGTGAGACATTTTCGTTTTCTTGGACCTTGATGTGAAGTTAAGATTTTTGATAAGCTTTGGGTATTGATTTCACACGTGTATAAAAGTAGCTTAATTCAACTGATGAGTGCTATGTGAATAAATGTAAGCGGTGCGATGCAAGTAGCTCTTGGCCACTTTCATTTTTTCAAAGTAGCTCTCAGATGGAGAAAGGTTGGAGACCCCTTCTATACAGAGATGCTGTATGAGAAACCACTGTGAGTTTGGAACATTGAACAATGTAAATCTATTCTAGTAGACCTCAACAATGGAATTATGATCAGTAGAAATGGCCATGACACGGGACCTTTAAGGACATGTTTCTGGTATCAGTACTTTACTCCACTACTTATTTTTCTGACTTTTTACTTTTCTTACATTTTTGAACACAAATACCTGTACTTTCTACTTCTTACATGCTGAACTCAAATACCTGTACTTTCTACTTCTTACATGTTGAACACAAATACCTGTACTT
>NW_011371054.1:3301-7083 GCF_000735185.1 Notothenia coriiceps | reverse complement strand
GACACGCAATAGACTCTAAATAATAAATGATCACGTCACCAAACACACATTCAGACTAAAGGAACCAGCCTGTTTNGCAGAGGCTTAGATCACTGGATGACAGAGTTGTTCACCGTGTGCACAGACAGGGTTAACTTCGGTATGACAACAGAATTGTGCCAAAACTCCGCCAACTCAGTTGGCGGAGTTTTGGCACAATTCTGTTGTCATACCGAAGTTAACCCTGTCTGTGCACACGGTGAACAACTCTGTCATCCAGTGATCTAAGCCTCTGCCTCCTGTAAAGTTTCACAGGTCTGTCGGTTATGTCCTGCGCGGCTCGGCCAGCACCCAGTTCAATCAGTCATAGAAAGTCTGAAGATTTTTGCAGGGAGCGAAACGGCAACGTAGCTGCTTAATGTCTTTGTTTTTTGTTACATGTCTCGTAGTTTACTCCATTGAGTGTTGACAAGAAACACGTGTAGACGAAATATGTGTTTTGTTTTGATGTTTTGAGGTACGCAAAGGCGCGTGGTGACACAAGTGACGTTAGGCAATTCAGATTTGTGCCGCGTACCTGCGTACCAGTTATGTTCACCCCTGGTTATGTAGCTTTTTATGCATGTAAACGGTCTGCAAAGTCACAAACCCTCAAAGTACACCCTGTAGAAAGTAAAACTCTAACTCAGAAAATACCTGTCTATGCTGCCCCAGAAGGCCTCATTGGAGATTCTTCTTTTTCAATTTTCAGGTGCTCCAACAAGCCGTGTAGGACAGAGAGTGAATATACTATACAGAGTTGCTGTATTAGAAACCACTGTGAGTTTGGAACATTGAACAATGTAAATCTAATCTAGTAGACCTCAACAATGGAATTATGATCAGTAGAAATGGCCATGTCATGGGACCTTTAAAACATCAACTCTCAGGTTCCTAAGCAAAGTTCCTAGACTGAGCGGCTGACGCATGATGTTACAAATGATTTCATTACAAAGAAAAAAACAAGATACAATTGTTTTAACTTCAAATATAAAAGACATCATTGGGTACTATTTGTTATCAGTCTGCTACCCGCTATTAAAAAGTTGCGACAGATAACCCACAAGTATAAGATATCAGTATGTCAAACTAGATAACTTATAGTATGTTGGACCAGTGTGTTCCTAATAAACTGCATTGTACATATTGAAATAGTATTTGGACATGTTTCTGCTTGCTGTTGTTTCTCAGGAGGATCAGTTTTGGCAGCTCCTCGCCAATATCCAGCAGAAATGTGGCTTTGTTTCCTGTGAGCCCCGTTCACAGCTAGGAGGAGGTAATTATCATGCTCCATTTATTGATGTAAACATGGCAATTGTTGCTATTTGTCAAGGACTTCACTGATTTCCATTTAGATGCTTTTTTTCTATGTTACACTAAAAAGAACATCGTAGAGTGGTGCGGTCATGACCTATTTCTGTAACCCAGAAATGAGCACTGCATAGGCTCCCTCCACTAAATCCAATGAGATTTAGAAATATTTCTGAAAATGTGCTTAGTGGCAAACACACATTTATACGATTTAATTTTTCAGCAGGTTAACCCTGCATATTGAAAAAAAGACAAACTACATCAAAATTCTATGACTTCATGTCACAACTTCTAAAGGCGTCTAATACTAGGGGTATGAAATCGTAATAAGAAACTGAAATTATAAGTAAAATGTGATTTGTTGTGTTAGAAATAGTTATATGAACTTGCTGAGCAACTGAATGTGTTTTCTCTGTCTGCCTACAGCCACAGAGCTCAGGAGGCAGGTGGCTGCAGGGCTCTGGCAGACTGGCTACCATGCTGACTGGATGTATGAGCGGGGGGGAGGAGAAGGAGGGGAGGGAGGGAGATTCTCCAGCAAAGACCTCCTGCTGGCGCTGGGCTGGCTGCTCGCTACAGGAACTCTGGAGAAACTGCTGACTCAGAGAGTGGAGCAACTGGACAAAACACTCATACTCACTCCTTCACCTGTAAGCACCACAGCATTATGCGGGTGAATATTTCTGCAAAAGGACAAAACAAAGAAGTCATTTTTGTTGCCACGCAAGTAAACGCATTCTTCTGTTTTAGATCAGAATAGATAGATTCACCTTTATTGTCATTGCACTGAGTAAAGGAACTAAGAACGAAAAAAACGAAATGCAGTTAGCATCTTAGCAGGATTGCAAAGCAAGTATTAAAGTACAGTGTTATTCATAGTATTAAATAAATATAAACATCTGACAGTATTAACACTTGGAACAGCATAAGGAGGTATACCCATTACAAACAGCAGTATACAAATTGAATACATTAGTTCAGGTATAAGAATAGACAGTATAAAACACTATAGACAGAATAAATATGAATAAGCTATAGACCGTTATTGATATTTTATATAAAATTAAAAAAATATCAGAATGCTAAGGAAAAATCAGTTTGGCCAGTTCTGTTCCCTTCTGCTGGGATGAAAGAAGCATTTCAGACCTGACAATATATTATCATATCATACATTTTGAATACATGTATTTGTGTAATCTTACATTTATATTCTCTCTCTCTCTGTTAGGTAAACCATCGGCTTCCAACTGAGCTCCCGTTGGACTCAGCATCTCTCCGGAGGCTTCAGTGGCTCGTTGGTTCTCTGAGACACCAGGGCCGCACCCTGCTGTCCATGCAAGAAGAGAGGACCTGCCTTCTCCATGCTGTGAGAAAACCCCCTCTTTGCAAACTTTTTATATCATTTGACAGTAATGCAACGAAAAACTCTTCTCAAAGTTCAACAAATAGGACGTTTTGAAGCAAATGTGCAGGAAGACTGTTAACGTTTCCCTTGAAAACTGAAAAGAAGTTATTTTCTTAGAAAAGAAGACAAGGAAAAGTTTTTCTTTTCTGATGCACAATGATGCATGAAATCAGAATTGTTAACTAATTGAAGTGTAAAATATTGATGTAAAATATTGATATTAAGTTTTATTTTCAGGTTTCTGTTGCCAGCCTTCCATCCTCTGTATCCCCCTCCTCCTCAGATCAGAGCTCAACATTGCTAAGGAAGGTAAGTCTGTGCTGTTATTCAAATAATTCTCCATAATATTATTTTTATGTCCTTTGTTGCGGTTGAATAAATAAAAAATCAATCAATCATTATCGTCTTAATTTCTTACTTTCTGTCCGCTAAAATCATTTGGGCTTTGTAAGTGTGAAGAAAACAAATGTGAAATTCAGTAATCAGTCAAATACAGTGGGGCAAAAAAGTATTTAGTCAGCCACCAATTGTGCAAGTTCTCCCACTTAAAAAGATGAGAGGCCTGTCATTTTCATCCTAGGTATAGATGAGAGTAACAAATGCGTCACTTCCGGGCAAATATACTTGAGCATAGCCAATTTAAATTAACCTTAGTGATGCATACAGTTCCTACCTACATAATAAAATATCTCTAAGTAACAAGGATGACCTTATTTTATCAACCTCAAACAGAAGCTGTTTGTTCAACAGTATTATCCCACTTTACACTTAACACTTCTCTATTTCGTTTTAACCTTTATATATACAGTCTATGATTTTAACTTGGAGGCTACGATTAGCATCGTTAGCACCGATGTAGCTACCACTCGCTTAGCCTTAACATTCATTACGTCGATTAAAATCATTAACACATAAATAAAGCACTCGAATTTCACTTACCGCAAAACCGCATTCATGCACCGTCTGTTTCAACCGCAGAGCGAGTCACAATAACCCGATATATAAGCATGAAGAACAAACAACCACGGCCGGCTTCAAGTTGTGTTTC
>NW_011371054.1:0-3241 GCF_000735185.1 Notothenia coriiceps | reverse complement strand
TATAAAACACAGAAATTTGTGTGATTATACTAAAATGATTTACAAATAAACACCAATGCGTATTTACAACTGTTACACATGCTTGGGATCAATAAAGTATATCTTATTTTAAGATGATCGATGACTACTGCCATATTTGCAAAATTTGCCTCTGAACCTTGACAAGTGCATGTTTCAGGGGGGGTCACAGACATAAGACCAGCTGTTAAATAAAGAATTTCTGACCTTAGCTGTCATTTGGGTATATATATATTAATGCTGCCCATTATGGGCACAACCCTCGGAGCACACTCTCCAATCACAGAGCTTGAGGACTATCACGGGGTTTGTCAAGCGAAGCGGAGAGAATACTTACTTCCGGTGTAATATTCTCTAAAGCAAATTAGCTGCTCCGACCCTCGGTCCTGACGGACTCCAACTTGTGTTTATTAATCAAACAAATAAATAAACACAAGGATAATTATGTGTTATTGTTGAGTAAATGGAGGAATTGCACAGGGGAAAATAACGTATCTATGCCACAATTTTAGATGCGGATTTTGTTAAACTAATATGTTTGCGCTGTGGACCAACACTATACATTGACGGGGAAGGGGGTAGCAATAAAGATAACACCATTAAACAGTTACACAACATAACAGAAATAATATCGTGAGCAGCGTCCCTAGCAACCACCTTGGTAACAATGAAAACGTTGTATGGACACCATTTCCTGAAGTAATCTTCGTAATAACTAGCAAACTAAAGATCATGTACATCCACTGCACACATAATCTGAAATAACAACTCATATTTCTCACATCAAATGACATCAAAACGCATTTTAATGGCCAAGCTAACTTTAAAAATAGACATTTTCCACCGAGAATAAAACAAAGTTCGGCCATGTTTTTTTTTTCTGCAGGGAGAAATTTGAAGATCAGTTATTGGAATGAATGGTGAAAAAAAACGTAGGGATCCTACAATTTCAGAGGCGTTTTTGCAAAAATACTACATCCTACGTTGTGGACCAACGTAGTTATTACACGTTTTTTTGTCAGACTGGGTTGAATTAACTCATTTAGTCCATTATATAACTTTGAGATATTTTTGAGACCTTGATCTGATTTGTAAACCTTTAAAAAAAAAATCAGAATACACAAGTTTGTCTTTTCTAAGTCTCCCCTTCCTATACATTTCCCTATGTAGTGGCTAAGCTGCAAATACCTATAGAAGTCTTGTTTGGTAAGGTCATATTGAACTTTTAAATCCTGAAAGTCTTTGAGTGCTCCACCAACAAAGAGATCGCTATATTTTATCAACCCCTTTTCTGCCCATTTTTTTTAAATCCTGTGTCTGACCTATTGGGTATAAAATCCAAATCATATGCTATCCATCTCAACATATGAAAAGGTTCCTTATTCTCATGTTCTCTTACCACCTGTGACCATATTTTGAGTGATGACGCCACCCACGGATTTGACTCCCATTCATGTTTTTTTTATATACCCCCACCTATTACCGCCTTTAGTGGGACATAGCTCGAAGTCCAGCATTCTATCTCCATCCATCGTGCTACGTAGGAAGGATTGCATATATTGACGAGAGGTTTTATCTGAGCTGCTTTGTAATAATTCTTAAAATTAGGAAGAGAGAGACCCCATCTCTCTTTAGGTAGCTGGAGGGTCTTGAACCTAATCCGAGGCTGTTTTCCCTGCCAGATAAATCTAGAAATTGCCCTGTCCAGATCTAGAAAATGTCCGTTCGGTAGTTCAGCTGGGATGGATTGATACAAATATAAGAGTCTTGGGAGAATGTTCATCTTTATAGCTTCCACCCTCTGTGCTAAACTGAGGGATGATACATTCCATTGGGACTAACTAATTAGGGGGTCATATATACCTCCCATTTAACTTTTAACACATCTCTGATGGGCTGACTAGGAATGTTTGAGTTAGCGTAGCCAAATTGGCTATTAATTGCCATAGTTGGAACACTGTTATAGAACATAGGTTGACTAAACCTATTGGAAATTACGGTTTCAGATCTCCAACCTCAATCTAATTCTGCTGGTGTGGACTGTAGTATATAGCGCTATTCATAGTATTCATAATCTCTATTAACAGATATCAGAATAAATAAAGAACTCTGGCAAACCGAGAAAAGTGGTTTGTATTAGTAATCCAGGTAGCATTGAATGAGCAGTATGCAGTTAAAATACTCCAGGTGAAGAGCATAAGATCGGCTAAAATAAAGTATTTAAAATAATTGGCTGCTGACAATATACATTTTTAACAGCTTACTTTAAACTTGTGAACCTGCTACTTAGAAAGGGATATATCTTGGAAGTCGTCTCTAAACTCCAACACCATTATCACGTCTCTTTTGCTAATAGGTGCGAATCAAATGTAAACAATAATGAGTTTTCAATTCAGTTCATATATTAAAACTAGGATTAAGCAACATTTCAGCAGTATACTATCAGCAGTCCTACATCAATGTCTACTGTAGTGTTAATTTTGTCAGCTATTTTTTTATTTAGTCATAGTCATGTGTCAAATGTCCTTTTTAGTTTTCGTCATATTTAGTCACCTTCATCCTGTTTTTATTTAGTCAAGTTTTAGTGGACTAAAAGTCTGACCATTTTAGTCTTAGTTTAGTCAACGAAAACAGTAACTATTTTAATCAAAATTTAGATTTTAGTCAACTTTTTTTTAATGAAAACCGTTGACATTTGAGTCTTTTTTGTCATCTGATTATATAGAACATTTCAGTCAAACTAGTCCAGCCAAAACCAATAATTTGCCATTTTAGTCAAACTTATTTCACAATAAGATTATATCTTGTCATTATTTGATGAAAAACAAAGGTTGAATGGTTAAGTATCTTGTCAGGTTTGTGGTGTTTTTACCAGCTGTGTTATGGCCACATTGCTTCCCTTTTGATAAACAATGCATTCGCTTTTTTTCTCCTCCTCGCTGTAGCGAAAATGGGCCCAAATATCACATTGTTTCTTTCTCCCAAGCAGTGGTGGCGTTAGACTTTTTCGTTGTCAGTCATTTTGACGAACAGGATCGTAACATTTCTGTCATAATCCATTATTACCAAGCCCCCAGGAAGTGCGCCGGACTCTGATGAGAATATTTGTTGTGGCCAAACGGCGGTACTACACTTCCCCGGAAACACTTTTTCCCATTGACTTACATGGGGAAAGAGTGGTCTGTAAATCGTTGGATAATCTTTTTTAAACTAAATAAACTAC
>NW_011371053.1:134716-145156 GCF_000735185.1 Notothenia coriiceps | reverse complement strand
TTTTGGGGAGTTCAAAAACTAAAAAAACAGGATTAGGATGACTTTGATATCCGATCAGATCAGGAAATCCAATCCAAGCTTTAATCTGGATCAAATCTTTAAAACGGGTAGTTCAAACCGACAACACAGGATTGGGATCAGTTTGATCCCAAAAAACTGGATTATCCTGATCCCGCCAAAGGGGTGGATTTCCAGTGGATTACCAGAGCAAAATGTACTGTACCATTTATTTAAAAATATGTTTCAATTTAAATAAGATGGCAAAGTTTGTTGACTGAAATAATACACAATTTTTAGCCTTCATGGGAAATACATTTTATTTTTTCCATTTTTGCTCACGTTTGTCGTGGCCTATTTTGTTTTCAACCAAATGTTGATGACATAAATGTTTATGCTCATAAAAGTATCACAGCAAAGATTGTCAATCACAAATGTAATTTAGATTAAAGTAAAAATATCTTCAACAAAAAAAAAGTCCATCTGTCATCACCTTTCAAATAAAAAAATATAATTAAACATTATAGATGTTTCTGCAATGTGGTCTCTTGTCTTCCTTGTATTATTTGTCATGTCCACTAGATGGCGATCGGTAGGATTAAAGCACTGATATTCAGGATCTAGTCATCTTGAAAAATCGTAATCTGGATCAGGCTGATCCTATCCTGAATTGCTTTGAACTCCAGGGACAAAATCTGGCCGATTTGTCTGATCCTGGATCACAAAAAATGGGATTTCAAAATCGGATCGGATCTGATTGAGATTAAAAGTTTTGAACTCCTGGGCCCAGAAGTAAAAAGCTCATGTTACTAGAAACAAACTACACAAAATGTTTTAAACGTCACCAATACTAAACTCTGGTATTTACTGACGTCTTTAAAGATCTAGAATAAAAGGTTAAAATCTCTTAATCCTGTGCCAACCAAAGACTTATCTTCAGGCATCTAACCAACATTCAAAGACACTGTGCTAAAATGCTAACTATTTGCTGGGTTTTAGCACTGAGTCTTTACCCGCTAAATGCTACAAGGTTATGGGCAGATAGTGTAACGTGGATTTTGAGAGCTCTTTCCCTAAGAAAAGCTACGTTGTATATGCAATCCGAAAAAAGATGAGAGTAAACCAAGTTGCTGTAAAATCAAAACAATTAGCTAATAGACACTAAAAAGTAGAGTTGAAGGCAACTTATTTGCTTTTTCAATAGGTCCTTCAAAATGACCGTTAAACTGAATCAACACAACAGACAGGTTGAATAATACGATCTTTATCGAAGTGGTATTACCAACAGCGTTGTGTATTATAGTGGTTCTGTTATTTTGTACATACACACACCACCCTGCATGCCTCTCCACTTCTAACGCTCAGAACTGCAGCTGAATTCCTTGCCTATCTCATGAGAGTATTTATAGGCGCTGACACACTCAACATTTACTTGTGTGTGTGTGCATTTTGTGTGTGTTTTGCAGCCAAGGATTGACACCCCCATGTAGCAGAATCCACACGGCAACTGGCAACTACTTCACATTGTTTCCATTGAGCAGTTAAATATAAATGTCAGTATAATTTACACGCATCATTCCATATGTGTTCTTTTATATAATGTGTGTTTTTTTAAGTGCTGGAAGACTAAGTCATATGGTATATTTTTCTCAAACAAAAATGAAGCACTACCACTGTTTACTGTGAAAAATACTCATACAAAAATACAATTTAAAGATTTGACTGAAGAAAAAGTAAAAAGGTATTACTAGCAGTGTACTTAAGCTTAAAGTGTACTTTTAGCTTAAAAAGCTTAAAGTGTACTTTAAGCTTAAAGTAAAATACCTCCCTTTCAGAGTGTTATAAATAATGTCATATATGAATTAGATATTACTTGTGAAGCGTACTATGAAACACCATTTGTATGTCAGTGATGCAGAACATATTAACTATTGGTTGGATGGTTAAAAATGATCCTAAAGAACTAAAGATGTTAGGTAAGGAGGAGTAAAAACTGCAATACTTGCCTTTAAAATGTAGTGGAGAAGAAGTATGAAGTAAAGTAAAGTACAAGTACCTCAACATTTCAATTAAGCACTTTAGAACATTTACTTAAAAAGTGATTTCAATGCAATGAAATTGTCGAATGTCAACCAAGCTTTTATTTTTGATTAACTTCAAGGGAAAGCTGATATTTTATGATGCAAAACTTTGGCTCAACAAGCTGTAATGTAAATGTATTTATTTGTACCTCTTTCTCCCTCCTGGTTCTTGCGTTTCTTCCCTTCCTTTTGCTTTCTCTGCTTCTCTTCTTCCAGCTTTCTTTTACGTTATTTCTTTTTTCTTCGTTGTTCTCTAACAGGTTCCTCTTTCTGACCGTCCTCTGTCTGGGTGCTGTGTGTGTGTGTCAGTATCAGAAGGAAATCAGGATCCCATCCAAAGATGTGACGTAGGATTGAAGGCCCCCCTGCCCTGGACCTGTAAAACCAACCAAGCCTCCCCGAGCTCTCTTCTTTCAGTTCCCACCTCCACATCCAAATACAGGCACTCCTTGTCGCCCTCCCCTCCAAAAATATCCCATTGGAGGCCGTCCCTCCTCTCAGCCAACCCCGCCTCACCCCTTCATAGCCTTTGTGGTTTCAGGATTTAGATTTGGTTGTGTTTCTGTGTTCTTTTGAAAAAAGGGGGGAATTTTACAGATAATCTGCTTTTAAGGTTTAAAACACGTTATCTAATATAGCTAGTATTTAAAGTGGAACACGGGTCACTGTAATTATAGTTACTAAAGCTATTTACATTGGTGAAGGTATTCAGACCCTTTGCTTGAATAAAATAGAACAGTGTAAAAAATACTGTGTTACAGGAAAAAGTGCCTGAATTCAAAAGTTAATTTAAGTGATATAAAATAATTCCAAACATGTTTACTGAGAGTATGTAATGTAAAAGAAGGCGTTGTCTTTTAAGTGGGCATTTGTTGCTATACTTTATACTTCTGCTTCATTTAATCTCAGAGGGAAATACACCTTTTCCTCCACTATATTTATTTCCTACTTTAACTAGATATAGCATGCTTGAATGATGCAGTACTTTACAATTTATCTAGACAGTACTTTACATTGGCTTCAGATTAAGGGAGCTACAACATTAGTTATGTATTCATTAAAGATTTAAAGATATATATAATTGATAATAATATGAAACTATAACCTCAGTTATACAAAGAACTTTGGCACCCATTATTTTCTTGCTTTTCAATCATCTTTACTTGCGATGTATCTTTGGTACTTTATGAGTGCAATGCTTGTTGCACCCCTAGTTATGTTATATATTTCGCATTATTGGATTTTTTTTATTGACGCATTAAAAGAATGTATTAATTTCAAATACTTGCTATACTGTACAAGTAAATGAACTTTGTTGTAGTTATATTTATAATAATTATATTTCCTTTAAACTATGCTTGGATTGGAGTCTATAATATATAATTTTTGAAAAAAAGTAATTCTACAAATCAGTGATGGAATGTAATGAAGTACTTTTACTGGAGTGCTGTATTATATTATATTTTGAGGGAATTATAATTTATAACTCAAAGTAATATGTATGTCCATGTTATGCTACTTTATACTACTACTCCATACTGCTATGAGGTCAACAGTAATAGTTATCTGAAAGAATATATGATGTTACAGGCTCTTTTACAGAGTCTGTGGTTACAGGATACACAGTAAATTACACTACATGCTGATTCAGCGTTTTCACTGACGTCAAACCAACAGGTGTCACTGCGTCCTGCGTCAGCTGTGCCGTGACGTACTTCCGACTTTTATCAATAATTTATAAACATTAGTTTTTTCACCGAATGTTTCTTTACTCGTATAGTGTAAATGTATTTATTAATAATATTTTAGTAAAAAAAATATATATTGTAATTGTTATACGTCTGTTGAGTTTAGTAGCTGTCACTGAACTAGCGGAACCGATCCGTTTTTTTCCCCATTCAGATGAAGTAGTTTCCGGGCGACAGGGTACCAGCAGTAAACATGGCGGAGGACCTGCTGGAAACAGTGGATAGACTTCAGTCCCGGCTCCTGGAGAACCCGGAGCCTCGAAAGGTAACCTTTAGACGGATACATGGTGTGTTTAGCACCGAATGCGTCCCTAAATGAAACACTTTGTCCCGGTTCCCTAAATCTGAGCCTCACGGTAGCTCTCCGAAAGTCGCAACCGTTTTTTAAATGCTGCGTTTGGGGGCCGCCTTCGTGCTCCGTCTTCTGAAGATCTTTTCCGTAAAAGAGAATGCAACACCTTTTGGGTTGGAACTGCTAATACTATTTCCATAGAACTGTCGTTTTCTGTAATACTTGATTTATTTATAATTTAAGTAGTTAGATAGTAGAAAGTAAAAATCAACTGAAGTAATGATAAACATGATGGTTCAAGTATAAGCATCAAAATTCACATCAAGTAATAAAACAACATTAATTATTAGTTTACACTTGTCTCAGGTTACTTCAGGTAAAGAGAAAAATATATAGGCTAATATCAGCTCCCTATCTGATAATACACTGACTTATTTTTGCACTAAAATAAATAAATAGTTTATTAAAAACCTAGGATTTGCACATCCCCTATCCTTTATAAATACAAATGGTACTTGATAGTCTTGTCCGAATATAACCCTCACAAATGACTTAGGTAAATAATTATACGCTATGTATTACAAATGCTTTATCAGATTTATAATGTATACATGTGTGTTGTTATTAAAGATCTGTAGAATGTTTCTGATTGAAAAAACAAACAGTCAAAAAAATAACTTGAAAAGATATACATGAATCTCAGATTTTTAAAAAAATGAAGAAAGGACTTTGTTGTTATTTTAATTGGCTTGAAACTAAGACAATGAGTGTACATCAGTATATCTTTCACCAATCAAATAAACATGTGATTGGAGGTCTTTATATATATTCCTTTCCTTTAAAAAAAGACACTTAGTGTCTTGGTGTTGCAGAAGTAACATACATTTAACTTAAAACTAAGTCTTAGTTCAATCTTGATCTAATTGAACATACATATGTATATTTGGATGTAACTCCTGATATGTTTGCATACTTAATGCATGGTAAGGATAACGGTCAAAACGACACTTAGCTGAATAGATCTAATTAGATAATCAAAAGTTGACACTATAGAATAGAATGGCAGTATTTCCAACAGTCTGTGAAGGCATCATGTGAAACGTCACGACAATTAAGGGGTTTTAACTTGTAAAAATTCACTTCTTTAAGATTACATTTTAGCTACTAATAACACTTGTCATCTCAGTTAAATACCGTTCATAGACAATTGATGTGTTATTAAAATAATAACATCAGACACAACGTAATTTATCTTGTGAAGAAACTCGGGGCCATAGTAGCCGTTAGCCTTCTAGCTAACCAACGTTAGTGCGGAAAGTACTGACACCGACTCCAGGCCTGTAATGTGAACTGATACATTTTAGTTCATGATATACAACAGCTGCACATCAGTGCACTGGGACCGAACTCTTAAAATGTGTAAAATTAAAAGCGGATAAAAGAAAATTAACAATGTCCGAGCACCCCTTTGTTTACTATCATCCTCAAATGTAACCTCCCAAAACAAAGCAGTCATGGTGTGTGAGATTTAGAAAACAGAAGATATACTCCGTGTTGTGCAACATATTTCATTTATTCAAAATGTTGAAATCACAGCTGAGTGATTTGACTACAGCCCGGACCCGTTAGGCCACGTTATAAAGTCTCCATGATGATACAGGCTGCTACATGCTACTGTTCAGTCAGACACTGAGGTTTCTTACTTCACTGCCACTTACAGGCAGGAAGAGATCTCAAACCTCCGGGTAAAAAGCAGGTGTAGTTTCTTTAGGTCGGATTCTTTTTAAAGCACATAATGAGAGTAAAGGGATTCCACACCTGAGTGTTTTAGTTTTACTTAAGTCACACTAAAGAGAGGTTGCAATTAAATCGTGAACAACTGGTTTTGATGTGCTTGCCATGTAGCCTATACATATGTGCATTTGGGCTGCAAATCACTATTACTTGAATTCTTCATTAATCTGCCCATTCATTTGTTAATGAATCGTTTTTTCTATTACATTTCAGAAAATATTGAAAGATCTCCATTACACTTTCTCAGAGTCCAAGGTCTTAAAATGTATTGTTTTATCAGTCTGAACCTTATATTCACTTATTATGTATGATATAAAATAGCTATATTCAATTGGAACATGTCACAGTTACAACAGCCAAACCAAATAAAGATAGACAAATATATTCTGCCGAAAAAACATTATTATTAAACTTGTTTACAAAAATAAGCAAGTTACCTATGTACAATAACTTTTTACTGTACATATATACACGTATTTAGCCGTGACGAGACATTGAAATGCCAAATGTGTTTCAAAATATCAATATCATTTGGTGGGGGTAGATTTTTTATTTAATTTATATGATCTTAACATAGCAAAACAAGCATATACAAATGTAACATTAGGTTTAACAAAAAAAAATGAACATATTAATTTAGCTTTATATTTTAAGTAGGTTTTCTGAAAATGTATTGAGAAAGTTTGAAGTTAAAATAATCTCTTCTCGTTGCTTTCATCCACATTAATTTGGCAGCAGATGGAGTTTGCTTTATTGTCATGGAGATAGCTCAGTTGTTGCCATGTGACTCTTACCATTGAAGTTTAATAACAGTTTGATAACAGGTGGTCGTCCATGACAACTGAGCCAACTCCATCCACTGAGGAAGACCTTCAGATGGGGTTGTAAAGTTTCACGCCTAGCTGTTAAAAATGTGTTTATGGATAAATAGGGACAGTCTGTTTTTGGATAAACCAGTTAATGAACCTTAGAAATGTAAGAATGTCATGACATTAATGCCAACATCCTATAAACATATTGTATTGTCATTAAGCAGTCCTTCTTATTGATTTATCATTGATAACATACACCCAAAGATATTAATTGGTATTTATATCACAATATATGTTCAACCCCTAATAATCAGCAACATGTTTTTAATGGTTCTTTTACAACTACCGGTGCTAAGAGAATATAGGTATTGTAAATTAACTCAACTTTATGTATTTATATATCCCCTTTCATGCAACATATACAGTGGTACAGTAGTATGTGCATCCCAAAGTGCTTCACACACAAAATATGCAAGGCCTATAATGACCATTAACAAGACAAAATGTTAAAAATCCATTAATATAAGTCAATATAACAAGATAAACACCAAGGATGGAAAAACAATGTCAATAAACAACAATTAAAGCTTAAAAACTTTAACCTTTACTCTTTGTAAAAAATATAAATGAAGAATACATTTATTATCTTTAATAATACAAATGTAATGGCACTGCTGGTATTACTCACAATGTGTGGACCTCTGCTCTGGTATTTTAAATGTGTCCACTGAAATCCTTTCTTGTTTTTCAGCTGCTGAAGACTTTGAAAAGACTGGGGGAACTTCCCATGACAGTGGACATACTGGTGGTAAGGAGCCTCCTGATTTCTAAACTAAAAAAGACCCACCAAAAATAGGATGCTGCAGTGTTGCAGACAGGAACAGTAAATAATGAGTTTGGGAAGGAGCTCCTAAGCGTCTATAATCACTGACGTCTCCATCTAAAATGCAATAATACAGCATTTGTACTATGCAAGAATTTGACCTTTTGTTTAAAGTTATTTTGAGAGAACAATTATTTTCTTAGTCAGCTTTCTACTTTCTTTCAAGCGCAATTTATAGAAATCCAATCAGATCACTCGGCTGAAGTTGCCAAAGATATGATAACAGCTGGAAATATAAGTATTATTAACTTATTTGACTGCTTGTGTTGTTAAATAATTAAATCTATGTGCATGTTTTGACTTTCCTCTACTTTCTCTTGTAGGAAACTGGAGTGGGGAAGATTGTGAATTCTTTTAGGAAACACCAACTTGCTGGAGAGGTGGCAAAAGGTCTCGTTGCCAAATGGAAGAAACTGGTTCCTCAGTCTGCAGACAGGTGAGTGCTGCATACCTGAGAGTGCACAAACACACAGTGGTATTAGGGAGTGGAGAAAGTCTTTAATAGAACTATTGTAAAAACTTTACATCAAATATAAATATACCAAAAGCTAAATACAGTGTAATATGATAATTCAATATATGTAGTATTGGGATTTAAAGCGTAGAGCTGTACAGATATTAAAAAAAGGTAATCAACACTATTTAAAATGTACACAATGCCAAAAATAAAACAATGTTAGTGTTGAGGATCAAATCACATTTGGGTGAAATAAAACACTTTGGAAAATCTAAATGAGTTGAAAATTGTGGGCTGGATTTAAAAATAAAAACATACGGCTGCATTGTGAGAATGTCTCGTGTATCAGTAGATTGTTTTACTCCTGATCATTTTAAAACCTATTAGAGGCCTAAGCATGTCAATTCATTTGGTAATCAACAAGGAAAATAAACATAAAAAAGGAATTTGTGTTTTTTGTTGTTACTTTTTCAAGCTTTCCTATTCTGTTAATTGTCTCTCTGCCCGGCATGCATTTCTTTCAACTTCCAGGTTGGGATTTATTGTTCCAGTCTTAATAAATCTCTGGGGTTAAAGGAGAATAAATTACTAATATATGTTTTTATCCCCTGTGTATGTTTTTACCTCAGACCCACCAACAGCCACATCAACGAGGCTCCACGCTCACACAATAACTCTGAAGGCCCGGAGGCAGCAGGAGGCCACAGACGCACCCGGGAGCCCTCCCCGGAGGAAGAGCCCTCCTTCATGGAAGAAGAAGAAGAAGAGGAGGAGGAGGAGGAGGCAGAAGAAGAAGAGAGAGGCTATCACACAAACTACTCGCCCTCTCCCCCCCACCAGGAGCAGTATACCCCTCCACGGCGGGGAGGCTACCAGTCAGACGAGTGTGAGAGCCCCGAGCATGAACCTGAGCCCGAGCATGAGCCGAGTCCGAGTCCTCCTCCTCCCCGAAAAGATGTCCGCTACGTCAAACCAAACAAAGAACCAATCAAAAATCACCACCACGGTTCCCACAGCGACAGAAACAGGGACCGAGACGAGGAGCGGCGGCAACGCCATGCAGAGACGAGTAGTGATCGAGGAGGAGGAGAAGGAGAAGCCGATGCCGATGAAGGGAGGAAACGCAGCGCCGACAGAGAGCGACGGCAGAGTCCGGTACAGAAGTCTGCAAAGCACAGCAGAAAGTCCACCACACAGGAGGGCAAGAGGGAGGACAAGAAGAAGGGAGGAGATGAGGGTGAGTCTGATTGATGGAGAAGGTTGTGTTTGATAGAAGAGGTTAATGGTGAAACCAAAGATAGCTCGGTGATAGAAAATGCTTTTTTCCCCCAACATGAATAGATTGGATATACAGGGTGTCCGCAGGGTCTTAAAAAGCCTCGCTGCGGGGAAGCAGTGTGTGGACCTGTCAACGAAACTTACACATTTACCACATATAAATAATTGGGTTATACGGCATGATAATAAGGACAATCGTCCGTTCTGTGATTCTCCAGAACACACATGTTATGATATTAGGGTCATACAAAGTGAGATGAGATCGCTGTCCCTTTAAGAGAGAGAGAGAGAGGGGTGTGGCTTGTGCATTTGTGTGTGTGGATGGCAGAGCGACAGTGAGGGAACGTGTGTATGTTTCTGGAAGTGAAACGAGGCAGCAGATAAACAGAGGTCTGTGATGTATTTTGTGAAACAGAAGAACAGCTAAATAAATGCAACGGCCTCCCAAGAAGAGCTCGCCTCTCTCCAGTCATTTAAGCTAAAGTGGGTTATTGAACCTGAAGCTTGTTGCTTCTGCCCTCCTCCGACTATGGTCTGGGAGCCGACAGGAAAGTTCAACACACAGATGGCCAGTCCGCCCCTTTGTAGCATATTATTTCGATGAGCAGATCGCCACTGGGCTTTCAACTAAAGACACAGACGCAAAAACTGCGGCATTTGTACAGCTCCTTATGGGTAGGCCTACTGCAATTTGTGAAGTGCTTTCCTCTGTGGTGAGACGATCAGCACTGCACCACGGAGGAAAGCGGCAGAAAGTCACCTGGAGTTAAAGAGAGCGGGGCTGCGTTGAGTGCATGGCTTCCTTCTGCAGGTAGACGCGCTCTGGCGGCGGTCTCGTTCAGGATCCGAAAATACAATTTAAATATTTTGCACACTTATTCCACTTATTCCTAGTGTGCCACTGGTTACGGTGCCGCTTGCCAATGCTGGCACGCGTGCCAGGGGTTGCCGACCCCTGCTCTAAACCATCTGCTGGTACAACAGCTGCAGAAGGAGAGTTGAGCTCTTCCTGACAAAAGAAAATGAAATCCCCCTGACACGGTAGAGAGGTCCAAATTCTATCTTTTCTGTAGACCCGCAGGAAAAAGAATAAACCTC
>NW_011371053.1:116935-134697 GCF_000735185.1 Notothenia coriiceps | reverse complement strand
GTCATTTTCTCCAGAGGTAAAAAATGTGTTATCTGATCAATGAAAAGTTTAAATGTTGGAGGACGTTCATTCTTCCAGAGTAAAAGTATACATTTCTTGGCAAAATATGTTATTGTGATTAGTATTCTATAATGTTTGGGGTTCAGTTTAAAGTTTGGCATATCATTTAACAGGAAAAAACATGGATTTTGGCTCATTTCGATGCCTAAAACGGCTTTTGTGAGCGCATGAATCGAATCCCAGAAATGTTTCAAGAGATCACAGTCCCAAAACAGATGCATAAATGTTCCTTCTTTTACTTTACATCTCGGACATTTTGGAGAGTTTTCTTTGGAAATGTTATGCATCTTTATGGGTGTGAGGTAAAATTTGTTGAGAAATGTAAAGTTTGCTTCTTTGATTTTATTGCTTGTGAATGGAAAATGTGTTCTTTCACAGATATTCAGCCATGTAGTTTCATCTATCTGTATCCCTAAGTCCTTTTCCCAGATCTTTTTTAAAGTTGGAAAGGATGACTGAGCTCTTTTAGAAAAAACTGCATTAAATTCTCTAATTTTACCTTTGATTGTGCTCAATGACATCAATATCTCTTCCTCTTCCAACAATCCCGATCTCAATTTATTGCTTTTAATAATTGATTGGATCACGTTCCTAATTTGAAGGTATCTGAAAAAATCCTTATTTGAAATGTCATATTCTGCTCTTAAATCATTAAATGATTTCAATGTTATATCTTTGTGAAACAAATGTTTCAATTGCTTTATACCTGATTTCGTCCATTTGTTTATATTGATTGACAACAAATATTTGCTAAGATCAGGATTGTTCAAAATAGGAGAAAAGATTGAAATACCTGAGTTAACATGAACTTTTTTTGTACAGTCCCTCCAGGCTAAAAGTGTATTGACCACTGTAAAACATTTGGCCATATTTTTCACCTTATTGAAGTCTTTAACAAATATAAGAGTTTCCACTGGCAACGGGTCAAAGACACTGGCTTCTATCTGAACCCATAGTGAATCCTTTCTTCCCAGAAACCAAGATAGTACATTTCTTAATTGAGCTGACCAGAAGTAGTGTTGAAAGTTGGGAAGACCAAGACCCCCCATGGTTTCTGGTTTCATAAGAGTAATTAACTTGATTCTTGGTTTTTTATTACACCAGATAAATGTGTCTATTGAGAGATTTAAAATAATCAGCGGACACATAGCATGGTAACATTTGAAAAAGAAAAATACATCTCGGTAGAATATTCATTTTTATGACATTGATTCTTCCTAGCAGTGATATTGGTAATGTGGACCATTTGGATAAATCCTGTTTGATTTTGTCAATGAGCGGATTGTAATTGTCAACATGTTCAATGATTGTTAAAGTAAAAGTGTGTATTATTCCAATTTGTTATGTCTAGCAAATTCTTTCTCCATATCCTCAATTTTAGATATCCATCTATTTCTTTAAATACTATAAAGACAGCATTTTTTGATGCATTTTTTATTTTAATTTCAGGACATTAAATTACTGTTTTTCATGTTTTTCAGCCGTATCAACATGGATAATTTAACAAACTCCCTTCACATTTTGACGCAAACAACACCCCACTTCATTAGCTTTGCAGTTAAAGAAAGTTTTTTTTTCAAAAGCATAATATAGTTCTTAAATATTTATACAATTAAGTACTCAGTTAGTTAATTAACTGGTTTCTCAATCAGCAGGACATTTCTTTTAATGAATCAATTGTTCAAGTAATTTACAAAGCAAAAATAAAAAATACTTTCTCTTCTTAGCTTTTTATGCGTGGATTTGCTGTTTTTCTACATGTTAAGGACTTAATTATAAATCAGTTAATGGGAAGAAAATGATCAGTAGGTAGAAACCTCAGGAAGAGCAAGAGAGGAGGGGTCCCTCTCCCCTAACCCAACGATCAATTCAGGACCACCCAAAGAGTTGGCCTTTTTGTTTTACATACAGCAACTTGACCAACTTTTTTTCCCTTCCCTTTCAGAATAAGACCAGCCACCATAAACTACTCTGCAGAATCTATGCGCTCCTCTTCCTCCCAATTTAACCCTTCTGCAGGCGCGTCCCGCTCCTCAGCAGCAGCAGCAGCAGCAGGAGGAGCAGCAGCAGCAGCAGCAGCAGCAGGAGGAGGAGGAGGAGGAGGAGGAGGAGGACCTGCCGCCAAGGACAAGCCACAGGTCAAAAGTAAGTATTTGTGTAAAGGGCTTTGAGTTTAGGATCTTTAAAAGGGACTACATTATTTTTCTATTTGTTCTCAAATCTCCCAATGCTTTTTCCTCTCGCAGAAATCGCCCCCATGATGGCCAAAACTATCAAAGCTTTCAAGAACCGATTCTCCCGCCGATAGTGTGAAAGAGACTGAATGTATTTTATCAATTCCAACTGTGTTTTTAATTTTTTATTTAAGTTGAGCAAAATTGTAATGAAGACCCCTTCATCCCAACACACACACACACACACACACACACACACACACACACACACACACACACACACACACACACACACACACACACACACACACACAAGTAAACACACACACCATCATCGAACATATCATAGGAACTTTTCAGTGTTGCTTGAAACATGGTTCGTTTTTTTAAATGAAATGACGGTCGATAGGTTCGAGGTCCGTGTAAAAACAATGAAGTCAACCCCTTTTTACAAGACGCAAAGGACGCACACAAACACACACGCACTTGCAAACACACAGTCTGTTACTTTTTCTTGTTTTCCAGCAAACTTTAAAAAAAGGAATGGCTCCACTCCTTTTGGGAAACACTATTTTTCCTAGTCAACAAAAAGATTGATACCATTCATGACTGTATGTTAAATATGAAGCTAGAACCAGGAGACGCTTAGCTTAGCAGTCTAACTGGAAGCAGGTGGGACACAGCTAGCCTTGATCTTTACAAATGTAACAAAGTTAGTTGGAAACTACTACTATTTTTGTACATATTGAAAAACTGAGAAACCTATTAAATACTTAGCTTCATATGTGGTGGTAGGGTATTGCTGAAATGCTAGCTATTTTTCCCCGTTTCCAGTTTTTATGCTAGTTAGCCAGCTCATGGCTTTAGCTTCACAGTTTAGCATACACAAGATGAAGGAGTGGGATAATCTTCTTATGTAACTCTTGGCAAAATATAAATTGGCATTCTCCTTCAACTAAAATAGCAAACTTTTCTTCATGAGACAGAAAACAATACGGATTCATTGATGTTTTAAGATTAGCTGTTTTTTTAATCACGATCAAATGGTACACTACATGAGGAAAAACTTTAGGCTACATACCGTTGAATTTTTTTGATCTTAATTGCATGCATGGTGCACGTCAGCCGAGACAAAAATTGTGTTGTCAAAGACCCTGCTTTTTAAAATCAAACAAACAGATGCATATTTAAATGTTTCTTTGTGTAGGGCTTTACTGATATCAGTCAACTACACACACGCACACACAAACACATTGTAGACTTATTTTCAACCCTCCTATGGCTTCAGATCATGTTTTCCTGCTGTTGAATGTGTGTGTCCCTGTTGTTAATATATGCACACTGTGACAAATGGCTTGAGGGGGAGCTGAAGAGACTGCAGGAGAGAAGAAGAACATCAAGCAAACACAACAACGGGGAAATTATGTAATAGGACGTCTGCAGCTTCAGTTTCTACAACATGATGATGAGATGTATTTATTTTCAACACTGGGACCTGGTACCCGACAACATGGGCCCGAATGGAATTAGATTAAAAATTGTAATTTTATTAGATTTTAATAAATGTTATATGGTCATTTTTATTAAAATTGACTTTTTGCCCTTCATTTTGTCGAGGTGATTTATTGAGCACACATCCCCTGTGCTTTCTTATGATCTTCTTTCTTCTTTTCTGCAGAGGAGATACACTGTATTATTACTGTATAATATTGTTTACAACCTTAAATCATGCGGCATTTATTACCAATTAAACCTATTACTTGTGTTTTCCCAATTGTTTCAAATATCTCTTATCATAAAGGTTTATCGTGCTGAGTAGAGTAATTTTTGAATTTTTACATTTATGCTTTCTTTTATTTTACTTTTCACCTTATTTTGCCTCACATTTTATGAAATCTTTGATATTTTAAAATTAAACAATTCTGAAAACATTTCAAGTAATTTAGATTTGCATATTTATGCTACTATTTATGCAAGTTAATTTGCAGATTTAAATACTTTGAATCAAAAATATTAACTAATGGATTCTTAAACAGTAATAAAGATTAAGCTACCCAGGAGTATATCAATTAATTAAATTGTGCAAAACTATTTTCTTCTGCCACATTAAAGTGATTATTAATGCATTGATAATTGAAATGAAATAATTATAATATCAATTACAGTTATTCTTAAATGGGCCACTCTCCATTATAGTTAATTTGACTTTTGGTTAATTTGACTTTTGGTTCGTTAGGTATTTGATGCATGTGTTTGTACTTTTACTTAATTACACAAAATATGCTGCATTTATTTGAATTAATGCAGACTATGTTCAGGGAAGGGTGTTTATAGTGGTTTGCGTTTATTTTTTAACTTTACGACAGTATCGACGTTTGGTGGTGAGAGATGCGAGCCAATCAGAGAACAGACATGCGTTGTGTTTAGTGGTTTGTTGTTCCACAGATGAAGGGGCTACGATGTTGTCGAGAAATATTTCCTTTCCCCTTCAAAATAAAATATTTGGCTGCCCATCAAATACATTGTTCAACGTTAAGAGGCCAAACTGTTTTCTATTATCTCCAAAGAAACACTGTTCCTAAATAGATACAGTCGTTAGTGCGGGTAAAATAAATGTGAATCTTGAGTTTACATTTGATCTAATTTATATTTGTTTCATCTAATGACTAACAATATCTAAATGAAGGGCTGTGTTACTGTCAAGTTTAATAATTTGCAAAAACATGCTACCACAATTACTTAATTGTAATATATTACTTAACATTTTATGTGTGTTTATGTTTTTTTATATTTAGTGTGCATAGTTGGAGGAAGCCTGAGATCTATTTACACAGAAATTAACAATACTAGTAGTTGAGAGGCTTTGCAGTCACACACAACTAGGAAAAACGACAACAAAGCTTGACACATAAATGTGAAGTCTAGATGGGAATATTATGTTCACACACACGTTTGTGAAAAGGTGTGTGTACATCAAATGTAATTGTATTGCAATATATTTTAAAAGCCCCGATGAACAACAGTAAATAATAAAATGTCTACATATTGAAGTACATTAGAATGTGAATTGTAAATAAAAATATGACAAAGAAATAAATGCTGACAGGACATAAAGAGCCAGCCATAGTTGATTCTGTGGCTTATGATGAGACTTGTATTTCCTAATGCTTCTTTGTCTCGTTATTATTCCAGGCAATTCAATGTTTAGATCTCAGCCCATTCACATTCGACAAAAACTGCTTGCTTTATTGTGAAATTCCTGAACCGGAACTACCTTCAGTTTGCTTTAAGATGCAAAGTGAAACTTGCTTATCGCAGTTCATTTCTGAAAACACACTGAACACGCATTGGCAGCAGTAAACTACTCTTAGTCCCAAATAATCACGAAAGTATCGTGTTTAAGCTCCACGATGTCCGGACACGGTCATGGCCATGGTCACGGGCACGGCGGGTGTGAGGGGGAACATGAGCCCGCGGAGAGGGGCCTGGAGTACGGACTGTACCAGAAGATCGACCTGGAGAAGATGCAGTGCCTGAACGAGAGCAGAGACGGGGACGGGAAGCTGGTGTTCAAACCGTGGGACCAGCGCCACGAGCGGGACAAGGTAACGGCCGCACAGAGCCCCTACCCCGGCCAGTAATCCTGTCTATGTCCGGGACATACCGAGGGGAGGTTTACGGTTGTTCCCTGAATGTGTGCCCGGTTGAGGGTGCTGGTCTGTGGGCTTCTTGCTTCGGAGCCTCGCTGTGACAATAGTATGAAGCTGCGTACAGTTTCGAAAAAACAACTTTATTTATATCACAGGCTGTCGAATTACATGAGGCTGGAGCCTGGCATGTTGTTTACTATTATAACACTAAACAAAATAGTTCAAATCAAGGGAAAGCAAGTAACTTAAAACGTACTTAGTATAGTTTTGTGTTTTACTTTAAACTGCTAACCTGCTGTTCAGATGTTGAACGTGTTGTTCCAGTACATTATTAGCATGTCTAGTAACTTTTTTATACATTATACAAAAGTAACCATTGACAGGCAGTTATAATTGTATACATGCAAATTAGTTGCAGCCCTCTTTCCATAAGTGCATCACCATAATCATATAATGTGATATAATACAAATTATTTGACTTTGATCCTTTTAAATATACTCAGCTGAACATACATCTATACTTTTACTTTCAATTAAGGCATCTTACTTGAAAATTTCAGTATTTTCACATAGTTGTACTGTGGCTTAACTCAGTAGTTGTTCACCACAGTAGAAATCATCAGATCAAACATGGTTTTAAAATTAAGATATTTATAAACCGGTATATCACAATATGGCAAATGTTGACAGAAGGACACTTAAAGTAATTGAAAAGATTCTTGTAACTATTGTTTTCATTGTTGGCAATTTTGCAGATTAGTTTTTATTAACTAATAACAAATTGTGTGTTAATGATCAGATGTTGGATATTGCTGATTGCTTGTACTGCCGTCTTCTTGGCACTAAAACCGTTATCACAATTACTTGATGTAGTGTTTTACTGCTGTTGTATTTCAGTAAAAAAAAGATTGACTCTTCTTTCTCTTTTTGCTTTCAGTATGTTGAGAGTGACGCAGATGAAGAGCTGCTGTTTAACATCCCGTAAGTGCTGAAATCATCATTTCTTAAAAGAAAGTATTTTGAGATGACACATAAGTTGTTATTATCATAAAGTGTCTATGTAAGTTGCTAACAAGGTTCTTCCTCACGAAAAAGTATGAGAAGAACTCTATGATATTTGCTGTAATGTCCAATATGTTTGTGGTTGTTATTTTCATTTTCATTTTTCCCTAAGCCACCATTCATCTTCATGTGACAGCTTGTTGTCTTTCACAGCGTTCTCTTTTGTCAAAGATAGCAGTGAATATGAATGTGTCATCTCTTCCAGTTTTACAGGCAGCGTGAAGCTGAAAGGCATCATCATCTCTGGAGAAAATGACGACTCTCATCCAGCTGAGGTTCGACTGTGAGTGTTCACCGCTTCTTTGATCAGGGAGATGCACCCATTGCCCTTCTTTCTTTCTAAGAACTATAATCGGCAGGATACACACACTTTTACGTAACTTTCTTTTATATGGGACTGCAATTCAATTCAATGTTCATAATAAAACATCAACTATCAAATAAATTACATTTTCTCCAACACTGGACCTTCTTTCTCTCCCTCTCAAAATAATCTCAAATTGAAACTGCTCAAGGCAACTCGACAAATAAAATTCAACTGAAAACGAATTGAAGTAGATGAAACCTTTATAATCTTAGTGAATTTGACTGTCACAAAATATGAAATGAGGTATAAGGTACGATAATATTTTATTGTCACTCACCTCCGACAATTTTCTTGCAACAAAGCTGCTTAATTTGAAACACCAACCCATATTTAAAATGAGAAACAAGGAAACAGACATTTAACACAACACAATCACTGAAGACCATAGAGGTTTCTCAATACTCAAATTTCCCCTCCTCGACTCCTATGCTCGACTCCTCTCCTCGAGACTTGGTGCCGCCCACAGGAGATGCGAGCGGAGGACTGAGGAGGGGAACCGAGGAGAGAGGAGGGGAAGCAGCAGGCGGTTAGAGAAATGAGAACTCCTCTCCTCTGAGCGGTCATTTTAAAGAGACGTCCATTAATGATGACAGGAGGCACAGCAGCCCTCTGTCTGATGGACAGACGTGTTCATGACGACTTATATATTTACTTTTAATTCATTGACAGTGCGGTATAATGAGACAATAACAGGCTACAGATGCGGACATATACACACACACATATATTTATATAAATATACACAATTTCAGAATCAAACAAGTATGAGAGCACTCTCATAATAACGTAACACAATCAGAGACTGGATATATCCCCCTCCCCCCCCCCTCTCTCTGGTCGCTCAAATGGGGAATTGAAATTACGGGCCAAAAGTTGTACAAGTATTAAAAGTAAACACCAAACCAACTGAGACCCGTCTGTCCGCCGCATCTACGCACTGTACAACACACACCTACACACTGTACCACACACACACCCTACACACTGTACCACACACACACACCTACTGCTCCTAAAGCATAATCAGGCTACAGCCGTTGTGTATTTTATTATGTGAAGCACTAAATGGTCTTAGAAAAATATCGACTCTTTGTTTGTAGATATCACTAAACTACAGCATACAAATACAGAAAGTAATGTAGGCCTGTTATACTGAGTGATATACATTTTACACACTGCTCTGCTTTCTGCACGGACCTCACAGCTGTTCTCACTGTAAACATCGCGTTGCGATGAAAGCAGACAGTTACTAAAATAATATCCAAGGGATGCATGCAGAGCTGTCATTGGCTGAGATAAGTCCGGCCGTGCTCCACGCCTCCACCGTTCCCGGAAATTCATCCGTGGAGGAGCCGTGGAGGATGCATCAGTGTCTCCTCGGTTAGAGCTCCTCCAGAGAGCCTCCTCGATGCTCGGTCCTTGGAGTGCATTGAGAGAATGAGATGTCCTTCAAAATGGCGCGCTGAAATTCATTTCCGGGTCACTACCGGAGGACCGAGGAGTCGAGGAGGAAAAATTTGAGTATTGAGAAACCTCTTGTATGTTCAACACTCTTCAACGTACATTTGATCTGGGCTTGAACTATGAATTTCATTATTGGATTAACTGGTGCACAAATGAGTGTTCTAGTCTTACCACACAAAAATGTAGGACCCTGTATCTCTGTTTTTTCATTCAAATTCATATTAACTGGAGAGAAAATAGTTGGGGCATATCTATTAGGGAGGCAAGGTGGAACCAATCTGGATTTGAACTGGGGCCACCAGAACAGCCCCAATTTTGTTTATTGCCATTATACCAAAAAAAAGTGTTGATTCAAAATGCTTTTAAGTTTTGAATCCTATTTATAAAAAAACCTGCTAGGAACTCGGATCTGCAGCCAATATGTCTCTCCATCTTCCCTCACTAGAGGGCAGTGATTTCATGACATTATTTTTCTCTCCAGGTACAAGAACATCCCTCAGATGTCCTTCGACGACACTGGCAGAGAACCTGAACAAGCCTTCAGACTCAACAGAGACCCCACCGCGGAGCTGGAGTACCCCACAAAGTGAGAGAGAACCATGTTTAATCACCTGAGCAACTTTAAGCTTCTATTTGGTATTGTGTGGAAATTTGCTGCGGACTTGTTCTTTACTTTTCTGCTGCTTTTAGTTGTTGTCATGTTGGTAAGCATTCCTTACATTGTGGCTGCTAGCTGGACACTGATTAGCCTAACCAGCTCACTGTTGATAATGCCTGAAGACAAAAGACTGATTTCAGGAAATACTCACTAAAATACTCAGTTGATAATACCCTTTATTGGCTTTAATGTTTAACAATTTAGTTTTTTTTAACTTTCTAGGAAATCCTTAAGAGAATTTTAAAACTTTTAGATTTGCTCTTGATTAATATGAAATGAGATGGGGATAAGAAATGGATGTAGCTTGGTATAAGGAGCTTGATGACATGACAATGCAGTGAAATCCAATCTTCTGAATCTGTTCGATGAAGTGTTTAAAGCACAAGTGGAACCATTTCTCAGTTTTTCTTTCTGTTTGTCGCAGTCTGCCTCCCTCATATGTGTTCCTGTTCTATTTAAACACAAACTCCCACCAACGCAAACACTCTGTATGAACATGTTTTTAGTTTACAACCCATTACAAATGTCGGTCTAAAGTGTCTCTATTTTGTTACTCCCTTTCAGTTTAAATGCAATGCATCCCTTTGATTTTCAGGATCGCTCGTTTCTCCAACGTCCAGCACCTCTCCATCCATATCTCAAAGAACTTTGGAGAGGAGAACACCAGGGTGTACTACATTGGTCTGAGAGGAGAATTCTCACAGGTTAGTCTTGAAAAAGAAATGCTAAGACATGTTTAAGGATGCAATTCTCTTATTGAAGTGCTCACAATAACGTGTATAATTATGTCTTGTAAAATGCCTTGTATAAACATATCTTATTATAGTGCATTCAATACTAAGCTATAGGGATTTAGCATAGTTTAGCTAAATTAAATGTTTGTTTATCCTTAAAAGACCTACCGTAATTTTCGGACTATAAGCCGCGCCTTTTTCCCTATTTTTCGACGCTGCGGCTTATATAACGGTGCGGCTAATCTATGGATTTTTACAGCTAACGGCCAACACCTTTAACTCTATGGGCTCTATGGCCGGTCCGCGGACCCCCACCTTTAAGCGGCGGGTTCCAGCAGGAAAAGCTGGAGGCCGGAAAAGAGTGAGACAGGTAGCGCGCAAAAGTAAAAGTGGAACCGAGAGTGGTATGCCGCTGCTGCGGCTTATATTCAGGTGCGGCTTATAGTCCGAAAATTACGGTATTTATCTTTCTAATCAACAGGTTTGGTCTGTTTTTACTGTAATGTTTATTTTCAGACATACTGTATCTAAAGTTGAAAAAAAACGCAACTTTTAAAAACATTAACGGACAAATAATTTGGTGCCCCCCCCCTGCAGTAACTCTTACCCTTTTCAATACCAGTACATTTAAGTGACAGTTTAATGTTTTAAAAAGTGGGGATGTGTTAGGTACTCCTCCATTGTCACTGTCAGGTAAGTTGCCACCCTAAGTAGTACAAACACACTTTTTTGAGTTAGATGACAGAGAGTTTCAGTAGAACTCTGCACTTTAATAGGTCGTGTAAATGGCCTTTTATGTTCAGAGAAATGTGTTTTCCCACTGTTCTATGGTTGGTTTTTCTGTGTGCGTCACAGTATAACTTCATTGAAAGAAGATATTATTTGGACTCTTCTTTTATCCCCAGGGCTGCCGATTCTTTCCCAAAATGTTTCGGTATTTCTCTGGTGTTACTCCAGTTTCCCTTCCAGCCTACAAAGAGCCCTGTGTGTCCGTCAGTTGTTGCAATGCTGTTGTTGTGACGGCTGTGTTGTGTGCCTCCTTTTAAATTAACACCATAGAGTTCATGTTGACTGTAACTTTATCAAAACATGACAGTGTCCTCCATTATTTTTAACGTTATTGCGTGATTACATCATGGGTTACCATTTTGCCCAACATTTCAGGATAGCAACAAACAACAGCTTGTCCAGTGGGTACAATATTTTCTGCTTCATTTTAGGTCTCTTTATCTTTGTTGTCTTAGCTACTCAGAGAGGTCACATATTTATTTGATATGGTCACAACAACCCAATATGGAGGAATTTGGGTGGAGAGTCTGAATCAGAATCAAAATCCTGTTCTTCTCCGACAGCAGGGAAATTGAAAGTGTTCTAAAAGCTAAGGCACATTGCAGATGAAAGGCAAAATAAAATAAGTAGGATAACATCAAATGAAGAGGTGCGCCTGCGTGAATTAAAATAAAACAAATGCACAACCACAGTAAAATAAGTAGCATAATAAAAGGAAGTGTGTCAGATGTTAGTTAGTTAGTTAGCTGGCTAGTTAGTTAGTTAGCTAGATATTAAGCTAGTTGGTTGGTTGGTTAGTTAGTCTTGAAGATTCTCATGTTGAGTCACTTTTGTTATGCTGTAATGGTTAACACACCACAGTGATTTAGCCCATGTCCTACTCATGTCCAGCCCTTGCAGTTGCAGCACACACTTGCTCTTTAGCTCACTTGTGTGTGAAGCAGCATCCTTTTTTTTCTCCTCTCTGATGTCTGTCCGTCCTGGGAGAGGGATCCCTCCTCTGTTGCTCTCCCTGAGGTTTCTCCCATGTTCCCCTTTAAACTGTGGGTTTTCTCTGGAAGTTTTTCCTTGTACGATGTGAGGGTCTAAGGACAGAGGGTGTCGTATTGTCATACTGATATTCTGCACAAACTGTGAAGTCCACTGAGACAAATGTACATTTGTGATATTGGGCTATATAAATAAACATTGATTGATTGATTGATATTGACTGAATTGTTACCTAGGCCAAACACACCCAAAAAATGAGCAATGACTATAGACAATGACACTTTTAAAACAAGTACAAAACCAAAGGGGGTCAACTCTCTGACATCACACTGTTTGGATCTTAGGGAAGTGAGAGCTTGCACAATTGCCGCATATTGCCATAGGTACTGCCAAAGAGAACAAATCGAGACTTCAAATTTCAAGATTGTTACTTAAGAACTTAAGTTTTCATTGTAACGAAAACACAAAGGAACAACCAGCTATGTTCTCCTCCTTAGCCCAGCATTCCTAAACTGAAACTCTACTTGTATATCTATGAATGTTTCTTTGCTGTAAGTCAACATGTCTTTCTCTCTGTTTGCTTTTCAGGCTCACAGACATGAAGTGACAATCTGTAACTACGAGGCATCAGCCAACCCTGCAGATCACAAAGTGGAGAGCGTCATCCCACAAACCAACTTCATTTCCTGAAGAAGCTTCAGAGAGTCGGAAGAAAGAAGAGGAGGAGGAAGATGAAGAAATGTTTCAGTGGCGTCTGCTGACTGTCATTGTTCAAATTCAAGATGATTTCAGCGCTGCGTGGCGGCAGGTTGGTTGAGCTCGACAGGGATCATGCACTGAAATCTGACCGTAGAGCTTCAGTTGTGCCGGGAAGTGCCATGTAGTTGCTCTGTTTTATATGGCAATAACACAGCTTAATGTGGGCAGAAAGCTTAATAATAAATGCATGAAACATTTCACACGCAAAACGTTTGCTATCAGTTTAACCTGTATTCATGTCTAAAGATATTTACCACTTTAATCGGGTCACATCTTCTATGAAATAAAACACAAAAGGCTGGAAATAAACAAAGTGTTGGCACTTTTTTGATTTGTGAAAAACTTTGGTTGCTGGATTCATTATAAGCTTCACACAGGTAGAAGTAAACATGTAAAGAAAGGTATTTCAAACATCTGCAGGAATGAAAGAATTCAGTGTTACACAGTCAGAAATGTTAAGCCACTCTGGATACACAAGCAGGAAGTGCCGAAAAACTAATATAATGTCAATAGAAGATTATTTGAGTTCATTAAGCACTGTTAAATGTAACAAATGCATTTACTCAAGTACTTTTCTTAAATACAACTTAAGTGTTTGTGCTTTACTTATTTCCATTTAGGCTTCTAGTCCACTTATTTTCCAATTTGACTTTGTACTTAATTTTATTTTAAGCTTTAGTTACTTTAAACACTAAATATGAATCAACTAATAAAGTATGATCTATAAAAGTCTGACATGGACCATTCTGCATAATGAGTGTTTTTACTTTTGGTACTTTTAATATACTTTGATGCTTTTACTTCCTACGAAGGACTTTTAATTGTTGAAGTAATATTTGTTACTTTGACTGGTAAAAGATCTGAGTACTTCCTTCACCTCTGGACAGGCCAACACATCCACTAAGTGGTTGTCCGATAATATCGGCCAGCTAGCAGTTTGTTATGTGATTAGATCATACGCTAAATGGGTTTCCTTCCATAATCCAAAATTCTGTGTTTGTCTTTCCTCTGATTTGATCTCTGTGATGAGATGAATTCCCAGCAGCTGCATGGTGCGTTGACACAGTTAATTAAGTAGGCTTGGACCAAATCCAAGGCTTCCTGCAGCAAAGGTCCGAGCTGTGATTCACTTTATAGCACAAACATGTCACTTCCATGGTGACATTTGCCCAAATGCTTAATGGCATCAACTCCCTTAAAACAATCTTATCACCTAAACACTTGTTTATCCTTTGTTTTTCCAGCAAGCGGCTATGTCATATTATGTTGTGTGATTTCCTTGTGAGTAATGCAGTGTCTCATCATGCAGTCAGCACCAGGTTGTTAGTGCATTTATGGCAAATTGTATGATCAGTGTTAGAAAAGACCATATGTTAGAAAAAAGGATATTTGAGCTCTATATTTTCTTTTCTTTTTTAAATAGAGCACAATTACATAATCACTGATTTATAAATTATTGAATTTATATTCATATGTATTAATAAATGTTACATAGATTTCTTTTTAAAACATGTTGTAGTCACAAAAACATGACCAAGGTATAACTAAATGTGTGTCTACATAAAAATGTACTCATATTCATTCAATTAAAATGTTCAATAAGAAACAGGTTACAAACCACAAATATTTCTTGCCATTTTACATATTGTACATTTTTTCAATCAAATAAGAATCTAAACCAATAAGAGCCTCGTCCTTGGTTCAATCCAGTTGTTTCCACAACCATGATGATCGGATGTAATTATATATATAAAAATAAGAAGAAATGTGTAAGTGATAAATAGATTACTGCTGTTTTCAATGCATGCCTATTATTTATTCAATATTTTTTTCAATAGTGTCTGATTTATATTTTTGAATAGTGGTTGGCTTTGTGTTGTTTACTGTTAGTCAATTTTCATTTACCAATGTAGTAGCTGCATATGCCGTCACATAAGGATACAATTAGACTTCGGAAATGGTTCTTAATTAATAGTATATATTATTTCGCAGATGTTTAACCTATATATTTACAATATAAACGAAGTTCATAATATAAAAAACATTAAAAAGACCACTAGCTACAGTAGGGCGTTGCTATGAGGTGACGTCCAGGCCCCGCCCCCTGCTTGTGTGCGGCCAGTACCGGAAGTTCCGTTCCGTCGCGAACTGGGAAAGCAAAGCGGTAAGTGTAATGCATTTGTTCTGCTAGCGGGCCTCGGATGTTCATTTTAATCCACTTTATCCAGGTCTTATTTGATTTTTATTAGAACATTGTGTTGCTTAAGGTGTCTTCTAAAAACTACCCGTGTTTGAGGTCCGAAATTCGATTCAAAACGTTAGCGAGAGGTAAACGAAGAGAAAGACACCGGCAGGAGACAATACAATGATGTTAGCTAGCAGCTCTACTACAGTTAGCCGCGGTTATTGTGCAGTGTTTGTGTGTGTGTGTATGTGTGTGCGCGTGCGCGCGCGTATGTGCGCGCGTGTTGGCCAGCTATGAACCGAGATTAAAGCCGAGCAATTGGAGAAGTGTTTTTTGGGGCAGGATAGGCTTTGCAGTGCTGAATGCCATCACTACTAGTACTGAGGACGGATGGGTCGAATAACCATTCATTGTCTCCTTCCTCTTCGACACCCACACCCCCCGCTTCCTCTGCTTCAACTAAAGCTTTTATTTTTTTTATATAACCGATTAATCCTTCTGCTTTCACTGTGTTCTCTTGACTGCGGTTTCTACATCGGCTAGTAATCGCGCTATTAACCTCAAGCAGCAGCAGGCGGAAAGCTGCTGGTGGTGTGTATGAAAGTAGGAGGAACGAGGGGGGTGCCTGTCACTCATTGCCGCATATTATCCTGTTGTTTGCCAGCCACCCGAAGCCATTGAGCCAAAGAGCTGTCAGAATGCAGCACCGGGTGTTTGTGTGTGCCTGTTTGACGACCTTACACACACAAACTGCTGTGTGTGTGTGTGTGTGTGGAATGTAATTGGAGTCATGCAGGATGGCGACTCTTGATGTGCTTTACGTTGAATGCTGCAAATCCTTTCCTATCTCGGTGTTTCTGTTACCTAAAAGTATCAGAGCGGTCATAAAGAGTCCAGTTTATTAATCATGTGACAATATTTAATTTTCTATATCCTAAAAAAACAAGTATCACTTGAGTATAGCACAATATTTAATATAAAAAATACCATCATGACCACTAACATTTGATAATATCCATTTTTAATAGGGCTGCAATTATTTTTCACTATAAAAAAAGAAGGCTCATCCCATTTTCTCCAAGTCCAGGGTGATTTCATTAAATGTCTTATTGTTCAATACAAAAACCTAAGATATCCACATCATTTAACGTATACAAAATTGATAAAGCCACACGTCTCTATTATTTATCAATTATCGACATAGTTGCTAATTATTTTCTGTTTTCGGACTGGTTACATCTCTATTCTTTGTATCAATCAGCTTTATCTCTTAATTCAACCTGTAACAGAAGTCATTAATGGGCATTTCAGGGCTTCGGTAGATATACAATACACATTTTGTTTGATAAATGAATAGCCAACTGATGGCTGAAATGATAAGTCCATAAATTAATGCCAGCAGTTTTGATAAACATTTGATTATTGTGTAATGGAAAGGTTTTATGTTCATATTCAAGGCTTGTTAATTTTAGAATGATTTATTGGACCATCAAATCATATTGAGATCTTTCAATGGGATCTGAGAACTTTTCAATGCCGTCATAACTAGACCAATAAACAAATTCCAAACACAAAAAACAAATGAATAAAATAACTGTCACAGCTCTATTCTAGCTGTTTACATGAGGAGAAGTTTTAAAGGTTCTTATCAATCAAATTGGCAACATGCTTCATCATTACTAATCTATGAAGCATGCTCTAAATAAGCTCCTCTGCCCGTGAACATATATAGTTGTTCCTAGATTAGATCGACTTTGTGCTACACATCCTGTTTTCAGTTGTTTTTAACACCCAACCTGAATTGGACAAGATGCTGGTACACAGCGTGACACTATTTGTAACCAGCAGCCTCCTCCAGAAGCATAGAGAGCGAGCCATTGTGTCTAAGCGTGCATTGAAAACCCACATGGTTATTTGTGCTGTTACTCTGGGTTACGGGGCACTGTGAACCTGCTAAACAATTACAGGTGGCGAGTGCAAAAGGGGAATAAAAGTGATTAATCGCCTCTTTGCATATTCTGGCATGTTTAGAGAGCTTCTTCGAACACATTATCCAATGTTCCTGCACTCCTCCTCCATCTTTATCTCTTACTGTCTTTCACTCCTCTTGTGGTCTACTATTAGTTATATGATCTAAGTGGCTCTGTCTGTTCCCATCCAGGGCCAAATGGCAGCTAAATTGCATTTATTTATACCCTCAGTTAGAAATTGGGGACAATGATCAACTTGTGATGCACATGTTAATCCCACAAAATGTGTCTAAGCAGTTAGTTGAGATAAAAGTACTCACATATTTTACTTAAAGTGGACCTATCATGCTATATTTAAAAATATATATTGTAGAGCCATACCTGTATATAAATATGTATATTTTTTCTTCAAAATACCAAACAGATCCTGCATTTTAGCCATGCCTCATTTCGCTCTATTTGCTCTTTCCAGCCCTGTTTTTGCAGGGGGCTGATTCTGTCAGCTGCAACTGACCACGCCCCCCCTACAGGAGAGGGGAGTTGGCAGTTACTTTGGCATTAGGGCAGGGATATCTAGATACTTTCCAAGGTTTGACATAATGAATTGTGCTACTTTTAAAGCAAGCAATGATGTTTTCAAATCTGTAATCAAAAAGCTCCTCAAAAACGCTATCGAAGCAGTTCCTGCCGTTGCTACGTTAGTTCAAACGGTAACATCCGACTATTTTTCTTAGCAGATGCATGTCAATTTAAATCAATACATACAACTATTTTTTAAATCAATAAAATCATTTTATAAATCCATAAAAGCATTTCAATTAATATTGGGAGTCATGTCGTTACTTTGTTGAGAATGTGTGTAATAAGCGGGATAATGTGCAGCGACTTGGTCATTATGGG
>NW_011371053.1:113153-116913 GCF_000735185.1 Notothenia coriiceps | reverse complement strand
CATTCCCTGATAGGTGGAAAATTGACCAATAGCCGTAGCGCCACCGTCCTGACGTCAGGACAGTGTTCAAATCTGGATCAGTCAGTATCAGATCCGTTGCAGCCCCTTTTTTAGAGATTTGGGTATGGAGGAAAAGAGAGAGGGTTGTGTTTTCTGACACTTGGTGAGTTCCCTGGAACACCGGCGGGGACACATATTCATGTATAAAAGACGTACAAAAGTGCATTTTGCATGATAGGTCCCCTTTAAGTTAAATGACCAATTCCATAATTCCCAAATACCTATTTTACAGAAAAATGTGCTCAAATGAAAACGATCATATTTTTTTTGCTAAGAATAAGCCACTGTTCCTGATGTGTCATTTGTAGATCATAATACTTAAGCATCAGTATGTTGGCCTCTTAATGTGGAGCTATTTTTAAACTTCTTTAGATAATTATGTAGTAAATCTGGGTGGTCTACTAACTCGGGCTCCCACTACTCTAAAAGGTCCCGAGATAAATGTGAGGGCTCATCAGATGGTTAATGGTAGAGAAAAAATGACAGAGGAAATCGGACTAATTGTGACAAAGGGCCTCAAGTAGACACAGCACTTGTTTTAATCTGTCATTTTACAATTTATAATATGTTTTTTTAAATGTCAAATCCTAATTTAAAAAAAGGATATAATAACTGCAGCTGTAGTGTGAGATGTAGTGTAGAGCTGCATAATTAATAAAGATGTGATGGAAATCACAACACATAAAGGCAAAATATGTGAAAATAAATGAAACATATATGAAATGTTATGGGACTGCACAGAAGTCCAGGTCTACAAATGGTATTCTACAGACTAAATAAGAAATGATCTTGAAATAATGAAACTATTATCCATTTCATGTATACAATTATCTTGTTTAATTCCCTCCTAATATTGTAAATGATATTGTATTTGCAATATCATATTATGCAGTCCTAATAGTGCAGTAAATATGGTCAAGTATGAATAAAGAGAAGCTTATCATTGAAATACTCAAATGAAATACAAGAACCATAGAATGATACTTAAAGGGGTATTTTATCGATTTCTAAATGGCTCTTTATTATCGCAATGTGTGAGACTCCCGCCCACCCTCTCTTCACCTCACCCGGCGGACTTTTGCTGTCGGGCTCCTGATGCTCGCAACATAGAGGCCGTCCTTCTACACACTGCAATGACTCCGTGGTGGAGGAAAATTGTCAAAATATCACTTAAATCTAACTGTAACACGAAAGCGTGCATGTAGAAGATGTCCTTGAAGCTTCACAATAGAAACATGTACAGTTCTGAAAAGACTGTTTTCCTGTTGCTTCACTCTGCCCCGTTATTATTCAACTATTACTATTACTCGTCTGGATGTAGGGCATTAACTGCCTTTTTTTGGCCTACACTTAATCACTAATTCATCGTCAACTTCCCCAGGTTTTTGCTGAGATTATGACCTTCAGATGTTAAATTGTCACGTGCCAAAGAGCAAACACAAAGTCCACACGGGTGAAACTAAGCAGCATTTAGCTGCTCGGCCGTAGCAGCAGAGGAATTTTAACACACGTTACACATTAACCTCTGCGTCTAGACATTTCAACGTCTCCCCGCCACCTATCTTCTAACCAGGCAGCATGGCGTCTGACCCTTTATATATACAGTCTATGGTCTGACCCGCCGTCTGTCTTGCCTCACTTTTCCCCACATTAACACAAAGTGAAAGGGCATCATGAGGAGGTTTTATTGCTCCACTTTACTGTAAAGCAACCACCTGATCTCATGCTTTTTATCGATGGCTTATTCATAGCACAGGGATGAATGTCTGCAGAGTACAGTAGAGGGGAGGGGCTGCGTTACATTTAGTTAATGAGTCTCGCCTGCTGACAAACACACACACCTCATGACTGCTGTTTGGGGTCCAGCTTCTCTGTGTGTGTGTGTGTGTGTGTGTGTGTGTGTGTGTGTGTGTGTGTGTGTGTGTGTGTGTGTGTGTGTGTGTGTGTGTGTGTGTGTGTGTGTGTGTGTGTGTGTGTGTGTGTGTGTGTGTGTGTGTGTGTGTGTGTGTGTGTGGGGCTTTGTTGTTTCTGTCTGCGTACTGAATGGCTGCATTGATGACCAGCCAGAGTTGTAACTGACTGTGAGCTGGTCATTGTGTCTGTTGTGTCGTCTAAAACGACATGACGATACAACTGTACACCACACTGCCCATTACACCCTCTGCAAATAACCTGTTCCAAGCTCCTCTTGTTTCAACACCCTGCTTATTAGAACATTTAGTGCTTTGACTTTGCAAACAGTTTGGTCACGATTAATGTAAATAAGTATTTCTAAGGCACACGTTTATATGATCATTATAGGTATACAAAAATAAGAGCATAAATGGAAAAACAGGTATGAAATACTATATGACAGTGAAACAAGAATAAAGTTTGAAAGGGGAGTGATTTGTAAATATCCATAAAGAAAAAGTAAATCTGTTTACAGTTCTGTTTCAAATGGGTGTTGAGAGAGGTATCCATAGATCTCTTCAATTTGCTCTCAAAGCACCAGATTGATGCTTTTAACTTCAATAGTTAAAAAAAATATCTTCCCGGGGGAACATGCCCCCGGTCAGGTCCACCACCCACTTGTAAAATAAAATAGCACTTTACCCCTGCTTACACGTATATGCCGTGAGCTGATTATCGAGCCTTCATTGTAACTGTCGCGGGTACACTGTGTATTTGCGTGGGGATTGTTGCAGTAGAAAGTTCCACTGTAGCGCCCGGGACATTAATGGGAAACCCTAAATGTTTGAACGCCCTCTATGAAACGCCAAGCTGCCACACAGCACCACCAAAAGAAAATATCTGGCGCCGCCACTGCTTGTGTTGCAGATTAAAAACACAGCGAATAAATAATGTTGGTAATATGTGTAATCAAATGAATCAAGTTCCCGGGGCTGATTCATTCGAAGACATTTTGACTGTTGATTAGCGTAAAATAATATTGTATTTTTTAAATCATTTAGCATCCAGTAAATGCTCCTGTAGATAAGGGTCTAACCAACCTCCCTATAACCACGCAAATACAAATATTTATAGTCTGAACTGTAAGTGGATTCTTTAATATCTGTCATGTGAATAGTCTTATGTTTAATATGTGCAGTAGGCTCTTGAATTATGTGGACATATAGCAATTTGCTCTGAAATGTATGAGTAAAATAAAAGCTCTTTGTTGAGTCCTAATGCACATGACAGCATATTTCTTGTGTGTCCACACTGTTCGCACTGAGCTGACCCTTTTTCTGTCTTCTCTTCTGCCTGCAGTACCTCTCACAGTGTATGTGTGGCAACAACATGTCTGTTCCGCTGCTCGCCGAGGCTGTGACGGTGTCTGGGATGGAGAAGGAGACTGCGGCGGTGAGTGGAAACTGGAAAACTTAGCGTATTATTACTCAGAGCATCTTAAAATCACGGAGCAGTTGAGAGCTGGTAGAGAGGAGATGTCTGAGTGATTTCCAATACTATTGCCGCTCCATTTAAAGTACATCAGACAGTCATTTTTAAGGGATATTAAAACCAGTACTTTTGCATCCAATCCTCTATACTTTTGGCTAGAAGAGGAGCCTTTTCTCATGTATGCACATGTGTATAATATCCCTTTATTCCATTGACTCATTTGACATCAAACAACGCAATAAAAAATTAGGAAAATTAAACATTATATTATTTTTATTTAAAAAAGAAAGACAACAAAACGATATATATATATATA
>NW_011371053.1:96710-112915 GCF_000735185.1 Notothenia coriiceps | reverse complement strand
CATCTGATTGTGTGCTCCCTGTACTGTGCTTGTTACACCGCCTGCTACAGGTGTTGCATTTTCTGACACTCTCGCATGAGAAATGATGTCCTGTCACCTCACCACTTCATACGGAGTTTAACCGTGACACTTTTTGAAATCCCTAGGGTTTTCGGACCCCCCCAATAAAGCAAAACTGCACGTTTCAGAGTGGCCTTTTATTGTGGCCAGNGAAGAAAAGCAATGTGGAGCGGCACCTCACCACTTCATACGGAGTTTAACCATGACACTTTTTGAAATCCCTAGGGTTTTCGGACCCCCCCAATAAAGCTGCTTTATTGGGGGGGTCCGAAAACCCTAGGGATTTCAAAAAGTGTCATGGTTAAACTCCGTATGAAGTGGTGAGGTGCCGCTCCACATTGCTTTTCTTCCCGACTGCAATGCTGTTGTGTGTGAGAGCGTTTCACACGTGTGTGTGTGTGTGTGTGAGAGAGTTTACATATGTCTGTAAATGACTTTGGTTTCAGTTGTGTGTGTGTGTGAGCAGGCTCGGATTGGCCATCGGGAGATTCGGGACTTTTCCCGGTGGGCCGCTGCCGTTGGTGGGCCGCTGGCTCTGGCATAGGTGGGCCTTGGACTTTCACTGCGCCGGTACCGAATCCGCCGCCGCAAACACCCGCCGTTGCGAGGCTCTGGCGGCTCCAGCAGGCCCAGCGCAGCGGTGCTGTGAAAGTCCACCGCCGTTGCGAGTCTCCGGCTGTAACAATCCACTCCCGCCCGCGAGGACCCAGGTTCAATTCCGGCCTGAGATCCCAAAAAAAAAATTAAATACAAAAAAAATAATCTCCCGTTCATCGCGTCCATTCGCAAACCCACCTATCACATCTCTGCGCCCCACACTTTGAGAAACGCTGCCTTAGCCTAACGTAAAAACACGATCCTTGGTTTGAAAAGAACACGTTAAAGAGGCCCTATTATGCTTTCCCTTTCCTGTAGTATGTTATTTAAGTCTTAATGCATGTAAATGGTCTGCAAAGGCTAAAATCCGGTAGTTTCTCTCCCCCTGTATTGGGTTATCTCACCTGAAACCATAGTAACTAGCAGCTAAATGCTTTTAGTTAGTCATCATTTCTTTCTTCATTATGTCATTAAAGTTTGATTACACTAGTTTAATTTGTAAAGGCTGCAGTAAAGGATCATTAATTAAATAATTGATGCTGCACATTTGCTTACTATTTTAAATCCTGGCAGGGCTTTTAAAAAAATAATCAGGACATCATTTCTCATGCGAGAGTGTCAGAAAATGCAACACCTGTAGCAGGCGGTGTAACAAGCACAGTACAGGGAGCACACAATCAGATGCTCTGGATCTGAGCCGCTGTCAGGTACAGAGCGGGGATTTGTTGAACACTACGATCAAAGCCGCGCTCCACTCAAACCCTACATGGAAGAAATGTGTTTTGATCAGAGCAAAGGCAGCTGAGTGTCTGATTTTCAGCCAGCGAGCAGGGAATTGCCAGATTTCTAAATTGTTGTTATTCCCTTTCATGGTTTCTTTGCGGGGAGCAGCGTTTGTGGAAACTGCCAATGAGGCCGTATCTTGGCAAGAATTGTAGATTGGCACCTGATTTTCTCTCTTTTGGAACAGAAATGCACGCTTACCACTAGTACATTGTGGACTACAAGACAGATGTAATGTGATTAAATATGTCCAAGTTCAAAAAGAGTTTATTTTGGGTTTTTCCCTCCAGCAATTAATGTGTCAGAAGTGAAAAGTCCCTATCAGAAGCCTCTCAGTATCTTTGTATGTGGAGGGTTTGGATGAAAATGCTTAATTTGATCCCTTGTGTTTTTTGTAAGGTTAGTCATTTGAATGTGCTTTTCTTTTTCTTTTTTTATAACGTAATTGTTATCATAATCTGGCGTTTCATCAATCCGTCTTCATATGATCTGTTGTGTCCTGGCGTCTCACAGTAGATGTCGAGCGAACCGGAGCTAGATTGATTTAAATGTAAAACTAAAAATCAATATTTTCGTGCTGCCGTAAAGTCTGCAATACATCAAAAGCAATCTAATAATGGAGTAATAGTGTACATATGATTATAAAAAAAGAAAGAAGCAAATCCTCTTTTCCAAGCCTTTATCTGCTGTAAGAAAGGATTCAAAACATTGACAGTTTAGCATTTTATTTGATCAATAAATCATTCTGTTAACATTGTGTTTCACATTTGCTACCACTGGTCAGCTGTTTGAACCTCAATGAAAAAAGAACTAATGTTCCCTGTTTCTTTGTGCATATTGTCATAAAGTGTAAAGAGAATGTTCTAACCAGCCTGTTTCTGTGCTGCAGGTGATATTCCTTCATGGGTTGGGAGACTCAGGGTGAGTGGTGTTTATTTATTAAAGCAGCCACTATGAACAATGTAATAAACCTGTTTTCTAATTGACACTAGTGAAGTGTGGTGTTATCTTAATGAATGTCTTAATACTGTATTTTCATTCATGTAAAATGTGTTCTATACAAGAAAGACAAGAACTACTAGCTTTGTGCATCAGATACATTTGGACGTCTATCTGTTTATTTGTATTAAACCGGCCCCTGGTTGTTATTCTACCTGTCGCCCAATATGCATAGAGTGGTTTGGTGACAAAATGTTTAATTGATTCCCTCAATCATAATAATAATGCATTTTATTTATATAACACTTTTCACAACACAAAGACGCTTTACAGTATGAGGGAAGGTAGACAAACAAGGAAAGGCAAACAAGTAAATATAGTCAAACAAAATAAACAAAAAAAGGCAGTCAAGAGGAAGTTGATTGAGAGGGGGGGGGGCCTTATGGGTAGACAGAGTTGAAAAGATGCATTTTGAGGCGGGACTGAAAGACTGTGAGGGACTCGGCGTCACGGAGATCTTGGGGGTCAATCATGTAGTTTGATAATAAACCACTGACAAAAAAACCTGAATAAATGATTTAAAAGGCTCTCAAACCATCACTCCATGCCGGGTGACTCACTTACAGAGAGGTTCGATTGTGTCAATAAATAGAGATATAAAAAAAACTCCTCTTTGGTGGGTGTTTTTCCTCTAAGGTGCTTAATTGTACCTCAAGTGCAAATTAAGTGTTTTTTTATTTGTAGGCCATATACAGTGTTGTACTAAGTTGTTACACATTCTGGTTTTGATACACTGCCTATCTGTTTCTCATCCAGCTTCAGCAAAATAACAAAGAGTTATTTTCTCTCTGTTTTCTTTTAGGCATGGGTGGGCCGACACTTTGACGGGGATCCAGCTGCCTCACGTCAAGTTCATCTGCCCCCACGCGTAAGTCTTTTTTTCCCATTGTCCGAAATCTTATTCTGCTTCTTTTTGTGGGATGAAAGGAATTCTTACATAACATTTTATTTGATCAATAATTTGCATGATTGTGTGAACAAAAACATAATTTCCATCTCTATTTTAAAGCCAATTTGCCCTTTAGGTCAAACAATGCACTTGCATTTATCTGCAGCTGGACTCCTAATCTAAGATTCGTGTTTTCATTTCTCTCCCTCCCTCTTTGCCCCTCGCAGGCCCCCGATTCCCGTCACTCTCAACATGAATGCGATGATGCCCGCGTGGTGAGTTGGCGTGATGAAAACAGCCTTTTAGCCCAACACTGTATGCTATTGTTTCCGTGGAAACCACAATAGGCTCCCATAGTGGCATTGACAACAATGCGATTGTATCTTTTGAGTTCCCTTCAACGCTCGTCTCTTCCTGTGTGCAGGTTTGATCTAAAGGGTCTCAGTCCTGACTCCGCGGAGGATGAATCTGGAATCAAGAAGGCAGCAGACAACAGTGAGTTTAAGTGTGCACTGTGATGTTACATGATTGAAACACACAAACTGCGTCCACCTCTTCATGATTGACACATTTTCATCGCATCTTTACAGTACACCTCTCACCTGTTAACACTTTATATAAAACAGATTCATTTCCGACCCTTTGTTTTCAACTTGATTTTCTAACTATCAGAAATGTTCTGAGGATCTGAGTCCCCTCCTGGTGGTCATAGAGCATAACAACACCTTAAATACAGTGTGCCAAGGAAGGGCAATCTGCAGGGCCGCCCCTGGCCAACTTGTGGCCCCACGCAAAGTTATATGAGGCCCTCTGTGTCGCGAGCGTCGAAGGGGGGGGGTTCTAGTGGAGTCTGCGTGATCGGCCTGTAGGGTGGGGCGGCCCTGGCAATCTGCATTATACATTAAGGGTTCACACAGTCTTGAACGTTTGGAAAATGCTAAATTTGAACCAATAGGTTTTTTTAATGCTTGATTTGCACAAAAAATGCACAATGTGGTGCTTCATTGAAAGAGATCACTAAAATAATTATATTTAAAATGAACAATCCCGTTTTCATGTTGTCTCATAGCAATTCATAAAACGTACGCCCGAAGCATATCCTAAACGAAAAAGTAAAAGATATAAACAGGTTGCCGTGAGCACTAAACTTCTCTGTTGTAAATATTCTTCCTGGATTATCAGAAAAACTGATATTTATGTAATCTTAAAAAGCTTTATATTTTTATATATATTGAATAACACACATTTGTTCTTGCTATCTTCTAGTCAAGGCCATAATCGAACATGAGGTGAAAAATGGGATCCCTCCACACCGTATAATGCTCGGTGGCTTCTCTCAGGTTGGACTTCATATCTTACCATGTGTTATATTCCACAAGAGAAATGTCTCTGAATCAATGTAATAAGAAGTGTGGATTAATAACGCTCTGCTTCCTGCACCCCTCCTCAGGGTGGAGCCTTGTCCTTGTACACCGCCCTGACCTGCCAGCATCAGCTGGCCGGCGTCGTGGCCCTCAGCTGCTGGCTGCCGCTCCACAGGAGTTTCCCATCGGTACAGTTATTACTTATCATCATTGGGAGAGGTTATGGTTCTCTGCCTCCTCAATCCAAACTTGTTCAATAGTTGAATTGGCTTCTTTATTTGATTTTCCTAGCATTTGAATTGTGTTTTTTGTGATTTTCCAAATATTCTCACTGACTCAAAGAAGAGTGTTAATATTAGGGTTTATATTTGTACTAAATAAATACAAGTATTTGTATTTATACGTATGTATGTAAAATCATGTGGATGTACCGAAGTAAAACAGATGATATATATTATAGAGGTTAGTTTTTTGACAGCAGTATCAAACATAAGCAAAGGGGAAAAAAAGAAAGTGCAAGGAATCTTTTGTAGCAAACAAATACAAAAATGTACTAGTATAAAATAAATATTATTTTAAAAGGTATTTCTTTGTGTGTGTGTGTGTGTGTGTGTGTGTGTGTGTGTGTGTGTGTGTGTGTGTGTGTGTGTGTGTGTGTGTGTTGCAGGCTTCCAGCGGCCACAAGAACATCCCCATCCTGCAGTGCCACGGTGAGATGGACGGCATGATCCCAGTGAGGTTTGGTGGCATGACGGCAGAAAAGCTCAAAACCATAGTCAACCCTCAGATGATCACCTTCAAAACCTACCCAGGGCTCTCTCACAGCTCCTGCCCTCAGGTACTCTACTCTACTGTGTGTGTGTCTTGAAAAAGATGAATGTTCAGCAGGTTTCTACAAAGTGTAAACTTCAACTCTTTCTCAAACCACAGCAGATTTTAACCAGATATTTCCTTACAAAATGTTAATATTTCTCAACCAAAGTGTCATGCCCTTAAAAGCTTTAATAGTACTCTACCTACAGGTCACCAAAAATGTTCTTGACAGAAAATACATTTGAATTCCAATTCCAGAAACCTGAAATATACCCTCTCTCTTTGCATATTTTTCAGGCCTTTCTCACTTAAGTCTGTCTTCAATGCAAACTTTTTTCTTGTAAATTCCCATGTAATGCTTTTATTTCTACACAGTTGCAGTTAAAGATAGACTGCACTTATATTTTAAGTATTACACTATTTGTAGAATAAGACTCCATTGGTGATAGGATTGTTTTTGACTTTTGTGATCTCAACATTTCCAATAACCCCAGAGTGTTGTAAAGTCCCAAAGGGAACAACGTGGTTTAATGCAACCAAATATTCAGCTTATAGCAACACAAATTGTTTTACGTATAGCCTTAAAAAAAAACTAGATTTTCACTGAAGATAAAAAAAGTTGCTCTCCAGTTTGCACAATATGTATGTATTTATATATATATATATATATTATATGATATAAATTGAAGTAGAATGTGCACACTTGTACTTTAACTTATCAGAATCAGAAATCCTTTATTAGTCCCACCAAATTTACAGTTTTACAGCAAAAAGTGTCAAAGCAGGTAATAAAAAAGGCATGCAATAATACAGATAACTTAATAATATAGAGAAGAAAAGCACACATTAGTTATACTAGAACACAAATAATTAGGTAAGTAAGTACGATTCTGATTAATTTGGCAGTTTCTATGCTCCAATCCCAAGATTATAATTTTTACAGCCACATAATGATGTCTTAAAATATTTGTGAACATCCATTGTAACCCCTTAGTAGAATGTCTTAAGCGTTAAATGGTTACACTTTATTGAATTGTTCCAGTAACAAGTATCATGCGGTTGTAGGGATGTCTGATCACCTTTTTTTTGCTCCCGATCCGATTCCGATCATGTTGATTTTGACAATTTGCCGATACCCGACTTTTTCCCGATCCCGATCTTTATGCAATGCATTAAGAGAAAAAAAGAAAAAAAAGCATTCAGTTGTTCCCTTAAGGTTAATATATTATTATTAGGGGCGCGGGACCTTTAACCCGTTAATTAAAGATGTAATGTAATTACACACAAAATTAACGCGCGTTAAAAAATTAACGCATGTTTAATCGGCACTTATTTTTGCAACCGCGGAACGTTTCTCAGCTGGATGAGTTTTCGGGGTAGCCGAAATTATACTGGAGGCACCAAACTAACGTTCCATTACTTCAGACAACAACAAACCACCAGTGAACAATAGTTCAAACGTGGAACGAAGAAGGCTGATGAGACCCGCTTTGGTTGGCCCCCGTGAATTGGGACTTGTTGTTTTAAAAACACGGACCGGATCGGAGCGTCAATAAGAGCACGGTTTTTTTGCCAATTATGCAAAAAGGAATTTCGCATATCACCCGGCAGCACATCAAGCCTCAAGTATAGCCAGCTAGCGTGGAAGCCTAGCGTGGACGTTAGCCCGACTCAGAGTACCAAGGACCCACACCACCAATTCGGCGTTGATCAAACAGTGGCCTATGCAACAGAGAGATTTTATTTTTCATCAGGATAGTTGGAAGAATAGGGAGGATTGAGATCAATCACTGGCACTTTTTTATTTTATTTTAAATGGTACACTTTATGTTGAACTATTTATTACGTTGTTGGTGCAACTGGCACTTTATGTTGAACTGTTTATTGTTTTGGCCAAGGTTATTGAGAGAGTTGGACCTGTACTTTATTAGATTTTTTAAATCAACCTGTTTGGTAAATCAACAAAAGTCTGTTATGGCCTTCTGAAGCAACAGAGAGAGTGTTTTCTAATAGTCAGGGTTTTCCAATGTTCTGAATGTACTTGAAGTATTGTGTTATACTTAAAAAACAAAGTGTTATAGAGTTTACAGAAGGTCTACCCTACCTATAGGCTAAACCTGAATCTCGGAAATTGTACTATATATTCTAAATATGGCTATTGCTACACTTTATTGGCAAAAATTGCACTCTTTCCTGTTGGTCTTGGTTAAGAACTCTCCTTGGAAAAAATAAACAATGTTTTGTTGCTTAAGCTTATGTATTCAGGTCATTAGTTCAATGGATATACTAAAATCCATGGTGAAAAAAATTGCTTCTCCTGTTCTCAGGTCAAATATTTTATATGCGATTAAAAATGCGTTAATTGCGATTAATTAATTACAAAAGCTGTAATTAATTAGATTAATTTTTTTAATCGAGTCCGGCCCTAATTAATGTATATTAAGATATTCTATCCAACATGGATATAGCTTCCTTTTTTTCACAGCAGCATTGGGATCGTTCAGTTTGTTGCAGCATTGGATCAAAACAAAATAAAGCTTATCAGTATTCGTTAGCTTACTGCTACAATTAGACACTGCGCCCTGCCCACTCTGTTGCCAGATTTGAGAGAAATAAGCAACCAGGTCTATGAAAACAAGCCCCAAAGAAGCAACACATACATGATGTTGTGTCATTTGAAACCAAACCTAAGGCCTCAGGATGACTTTACGACTTGAACATGGTCATTTTTGTTTTGTAACATTGAATACCCGATCCCGTGATCGGATCGGGACATCTCTAGTATCATCTGATTAATTTCTTCACTGTACCAACATTTTCTTTGCTCTCTTGCAGGAGATGGCGACTGTAAAGGAATTTATCGAGAAGTATATGCCCCGAGTCTGACCTCACCTCACCCCTACTGTGACCCTCTGAGACACTGACCTCTCACGCCTGATCCGCCATTCTCCCACAGGAAACAGCCATGAGCACCCCTCTTCCACACACATCAGCAAGATGACAAACACGCACACACATTTAATATTGATTTGATCCATACTGCTACACATAACATACTTCTCTCAAATGCAGTCCTTCAGACACTCATACTGAAAATGCACTGATTTATTCTAGCATTAATAAGTGCTAACACTCACAAGTCTTAGCCTTTCGGAGGGAGAATACTAAACTCACATGATACATTCCCTTTGGTTTTATTTTAACCACCTCTGTCAGTCGCTTCCACACTATCAAATGTTTACCTCATCTTAACCTCCAGCTGTCACATCCTCTTTTGCTTTCGGTCTTTCATTGCTGTGTCAATATGTAAGACATTGAGTCACATAAGCAGGTTAACAGCTACATGATTCTGTTAACCACCATGCTAAGGTGCAGTCAGACCAAATTTCACTTCCCAATCATTTCCACACGGAACGGGATGCAACACATTTACTCCTAGCCAGGAATTTACCTTTTTTCTTTGGTTCAATCAGATTGAATAAGCAAACATATTATCTGTCCAATGCACAAGTTTAGGAAAGGGGAGTTTATTGTCTTGCTTAATAAATGCATGATAAACTACTACAATCAGAGCATAGATAGAAACAAAGCTAAAAACCATTACAATGTTTGATAAAACCCTGCACAAGCTTTTTCCTGTCCCTCCTACATTTTTTGTGCTACACCACACGAGTACATTTGGCCAGATTAAATAAATTCAGCCATGTGAAATTCTGTCCAACTATGGCTTTGTTTCAATGTCAGTCCCACAGAATCTGGTTTCCATCCCACCACACAAATTCTAAACAGCAGCCTGTCCGAGTCTTGCATCACTAACCGTCTACGGAGGCCCCTCTTCACTAATCTTGAACAATCATACACGAGGGCTTTACATTCCTTTCTTTTTTTTTAACGGGTGTAATAGAATATCTTGAAGTACATGAAGAAAAATCCAATTGAAATAAACCAATCAATCCATGCTTTTGCCACGCTGTGCTGTTTATTTCAAATGGTCCACATCTGCATGTTAAACTATTTCTGCTTTGTGATTATTATTATTTTTATTACCTCAATTGATTAAAAAAATATGTAAGATTGTAGGTATGAGTTGCATGAAATAAAACATCGCTCCAGATGTTTGCAGGCCGGCACAGACTGCACACCATGAGTTGCATCACTGTAACACACACACACACACACTTTTTCCTCAAAGATTCTCCCCATTCAAGTGTTCCTGTTTCAGCATCTGCCACCCACCACCCTCCTCTTCATCAGTCCCGGTGGATTTTCAAAGTTCCGGAAAAACCTGCTAACTATATCTTCTTCCACAACACCGTAGCAGTCCAGACCTTTATTTCCTAAGAAAATATTCACTTCCTTGCTCCCTGCTTCGCCAACACACTGTAACCCACTAATATCCCATATAAGGTCAGATTTAAAATGAATCCCAATGCTATTATAGTTAACTTCTTAAAAAATAAAATGGCTATACACTGGGAGCTTTGGCAAGAAGCTGTTCCAACATAACTGAAGGGTGATTTTACAAATAAAAACAGCAAAACTTGAACATCGTGTGATCCATCCTTGAACATAGGAGTGTAACTCTGAGGAGTTGTTTGTGTTTAAATATATATATATATATATATCAGGTGTTCTGCATTTTCCTTTGTGAATGGTTATTTTGCTCCTCATGATTAATTGTTCTTTGTTGGTGTTCTTCACCTTGATTTAACAAAAGAAAAGGAAGGAAGACATCTGTTTGATTGTTGTTGTTGAATCAGTGAATGTGTCTTCCCTCGACGAGTCCTTTTATGTTTTCCTGTGACTGATGCAGCCCTGCCTTCATTCTACGTTCTAGTTTCTTCTCTTTGACACCTTTTTTTGTATTAATTTCTTACACTTCCCCTGTGTGAAAAGGTATTGTGTTTTCTCTCCTGGGTTGTATGTTTTCATTGGTTTTTACTTTCATGTTTTTGTTGTTTATTTGACTTATGTTTCGTTGCGTTTTGTCGCTGTTGTCATCTCATCCTTTTATTGTTTGTTTTTAATTATAAGCTTTCAAAAAACATGTTTAGGTGAGATATGAGTTTTTTTGGTTTTTGGAACACCTGTATGCGGAATAAATGACAAAAAAAAGATTTATTTAGAGTTGAGTGTGTTTCATTCTCCGTAGCTTGATATTTTTCATGCGATGCATAAAGCCTGATCACTAGCAGGAATTTATGTTGGTCAAAAAAGTACACAAGTCTGGATTGACAGACAAGACTGTCTGGATCCAAACAATTATAATATAATAATGTTGATTCTTTTTAGCCATGACTAAATAACTCTACATTTCGATGATAGTTTCCTTAAGAGGTATATTGTGTACATGTTCTACTGTAAACATAAAAGAAGAGACCGAGAGGTTGGGAAAGAGCTGAATTTGTTTTTTTTTAGCAAAGAGTCAAATGAACTGATGCTTCATAAGACCCTGAACACTCCCGGTCCCTCCTCCTTTTTGGAAGCGGACCAATCAGCGGCTCGTGGGGGTGGGGGGTCGCTCTGCTGGAGAAGAAAGACTCCTCCCGACACAGTCGTCAATCGCCATTTTGAGGTGCTCGACCTGCAAACATCGGCCGAACACCGTTGTTACGCAGCACAGTTGAATCGTATTTTAATCATAGTTTTCGCTAAAACAAGGATCAATGTCTCGATTCAACAATAATCGTGGCGGCTTCGCGATGAATCATTTCCAGCAACGCAGAGGAGGCGGTGGGCCAGGCGGCCCTATGAGGGGTGGGATAATGGGAAACCCACATTTCAGGAACCATCCTTTCCAGAACCAAAATCAGAACCAAAATCGGAGGGGAGCCAATAATAACTTGAACAGACCTCCCAACCAGGGGCAAAATACCCCACAGAAGCCGCCACTTAACCAGTCGCTGCCAATTATTCCTCCACCAACTCCTGGCCCAGCTCTCACTATGAAGGGGCCGATGCAGCAGATGCAGAAACCGGCACAACAGCCCAACGCAACACCAGCAAAGCAACCGGAGCCAAAACCGGCAACCCCTGCACCGCCACCGAAGATTCAGTCACCTCCTCCGAAACCCAACATCTCTTCCCCTCCTCCGAACCAGGCGAACAAGAACCAGGAGCTGAAGTCACCGGTAGTAAACACTAATGGGCAGAAGCAGAAGCAGCCTCCGAACCCGATCCCAAAGCCGGAGCCTGTACAAGGCCCAAAACCCCCCCAACAAAGTCAGAGGTCCGGCCCAAACCAGGGCAATAACGGCCAGCGAGCAGGCCCTCATCAAGGCCAGAGGACAGGCCCCTTTCAGGGCCAGCGGACAGGACCCCCGGCAATGAGGCCCAAACAGGACCAAGTCGTAAGAATGTGCGGAAACAACGACGGCGCCGAGACCGACGGCAGCCAGGATACGGTCAGTTATTTTTAATAAATGTTTTACTGTGCGTCGAGTCTTTGTTCGCTAACGTTAGCTTATTCAGTTGTCAATGCGCTCGATAAGCAATACAGTGCAGCCCGAGCGGGCGGGGGTGTTCTCTCCTATCTTAACTATTTACATCATTCAGTCGTCTGTGTCTGTTCTTCGTTTTATAAACAGGAGCACTCTTTGCCGAATAGTTATTTCCAATGAAAATAATTAATTATCTATTTTAAAAGGAATGTAAAATGATTACCGGTACACGCGGTGATTAAAATCATGCGCACCCTATTGCATTCGCTTTAGCCCTCCGCCATCTTGTCTACAACACGTAGGCCTACATTCACAAATCTCTAAATGGGTTCTTTGTGCTAAAACAGAAACGCACCTCTGTGTTTATTTAACACCAATTACAATTTCCTTTGTGCCACATCTCAAGTACACTAGGTTGTAGAAAATTGACGTCAGAAAGTCAATCATGTTTTCCGTCGAGCTACAATGGCGAATGGGGGATGGGCTGCTCGCATAGGGATACATCCATGAATACAAATTCCGTGACTGGGCAAGCAAAAGCAGTCATGTCCGAGCACAATATAACCTTTGTTTATTGGAATTTTAACTATAAACAATTTCAGGGTGTAGTATTGTAGATGGACAACTAAATATGTGTATTGTTGTATCGTCGACAGTCGTTCAAGGCGACCCTCTCCATGCTGCTGAAGCCTGGCGAGAAGACGTACACGCAGCGGTGTCGCCTGTTCATTGGAAATCTCCCCAACGACATCTCAGAGGAAGATTTCAAGAAGCTGTTCGCAAAATATGGTGAGCCCAGCGAGGTCTTCATCAACAAAAGCAAAGGCTTTGGATTCATCAGACTGGTAAGACAATATATTATTTGTTTCAGAAATAGTCAATGAAAAGGCAGGTGATTGTGGAGAAAAGTTGATTCAAAGTTCCTAATACTAATCTTACATTTTGTTTCTTGTAGGAGTCCCGTGCACTCGCAGAGATAGCAAAAGCAGAGTTGGATGACAAGCCGATGAGAAGCAGACCTCTGCGTGTTCGATTTGCCACACACTCTGCCGCTTTGTCTGTGAAGAACCTGTCACCATTTGTTTCAAACGAGCTCCTGGAGGAAGCCTTCTCACAGTTTGGAATGGTTGAGCGATCCATTGTCATCGTGGATGATCGCGGACGCCCCACAGGCAAGGGAATTGTTGAGTTTGCCTCCAAACCTGCCGCTAGAAAGGCATTGGATCGTTGCAACGAGGGTGTCTTCCTTCTCACCACGTAAGCATTTTTGATGTTTAAAAAAACAAACATTGTGTGCTTTATTATGCACCTCGCTAAGTTAATAAAACATTACTAATTTCACTTTATTGTTTCACCCATTTAGGTCACCACGGCCTGTTGTTGTGGAGCCTCTGGAGCAGTATGACGATGAAGATGGTCTTCCAGAAAAACTGGCACAGAAAAACCCCAGATATCAAGCGTAAGCAAGATTCAGTTTGTCACAAACATCTGCCTTTGTATATAAGTGATTGCTAAGTAAGGTTGATGTGATTTTGAGTTGAATAACGCTTAATTAAGTCATCTCTAGGCTTATTTGTATGCTAAGTCATTGTCTTGTGAGCAGCAGATGGTGTGATGGGGGTGGGGCTGTGGTTAGGGTATTGCAGCTCTTAAAAGTCAATGGTCTGTGTAGAGGCAGATGGTAAACTGACTGAAGGGGGAAAAGAGCCTTTTTCTGGCAACATTGGTCACTGTAGGACAATGGCTGCAAATGAAAAGTTGATTATCACAACACGGTTCAGTTTTAAATTGAGTGTTAGTTAGACTGTATTGAGCAACGTTTGTTACAATGGAGCATATATCAACTCAGAGTTCTTAAATTACTCGGCTTTAGTAATTCCAACTGGAAGGGTATACACAGTTTTATGATGCGTATACAATCATGTTAACCTAACAATTTGTACATTGTGTTGATTATTTCTATAGAGAGCGTGAGGAACCTCCTCGTTTTGCTCGTCCTGGTACTTTCGAATACGAATACTCCAAGCGCTGGAAGTCCCTGGATGACATGGAGAAGCAGCAGAGGCAGCAGGTGGAGAAGAACATGCGCGAGGCCCGTGACAAGCTGGAAAGCGAGATGGAGGACGCCTTCCACGAGCACCAGGCCAGCATGCTCAGACAGGGCAAGTGTAGTTGTATTTTTACCAAATGAGACAGGATGGATGTCCCACTTCAGATGTTGAATACTTTAAGTGCCACAATTAAATGTGTTGTTTTCACGTTACCAGATCTGCTGAGGCGGCAGGAGGAACTGAGGCGCATGGAGGAGGTGCACAGTCAGGAAATGCAGAAGAGGAAGGAGATGCAGATCAGGTATTTATTAGAATTCGTTTTGCTTATTTAATTAAGGCGTTTTTAGCCACTAGGGCAACTTAATTAACACAAAATAACTTATAATTTTTCGATGCAGATTTGCTTATATTAAACTAAAATCACACTATAAACATTTTTGTTTGTTGACACAGACAAGAAGAAGAGCGTCGGCGGCGGGAAGAAGAGATGATTCGCAAGAGGGACATGGAAGAACAGATGCGTCGCCAGCGTGAGGAGAACTTCAGGATGGGCAACTTCATGGATGTAAGTTAAACTTATTGGTAAAATGTAAAACTGATACATTCCGCAATGAAGCAAAATATCTCATCAATAGTTGTCGGGTTTTTTTTTTTACAGAGGGACAGGGAAATGAGAATGAATCCTGGAATGAATGGTAAGTTACTTTTCAATAATTTAATTGTTTAGAAGTCAGCCTGCCTGATTCTTGAGCCTTTTTGGTCCTTTGAGACTATCCAGAGCCCCTTGTGTTAACCTCTTAAGTACGAGGGTCCCCCCAGTGGACCCCCCCACCGTTTTTTACGAGACTATGTCTCAGGGCTTCTTAACATTTATGAAACTATTAATGTTCCATACCCTTTTAACGATAAGAAACTCGGCTAACTAACAATATGAACCATTTTTAGCTAAAAGAAACACAAGAGTAATACCAAGCCTTTGAATTAGCATGGAGCGAAAAAATGCTAACTAATGCTAACGGACTTTTGCACAGCACTCGCGGTGGCAATGCGCTTATTACTTATCGTCACTGCACAAACAAGATATCTGATTAAAGCTGAGACTCCACAGATTCCACTAATGTAATGTCATCACTGTAGGACCCCGAATTGCGGAGCTATCAGCCAGAAAAGAGAAAGTAAACAACATCCCGTTTCAAAAATATTACAATAATTACGTCTTACCTTTTTTGATTTGTGATCAAAAGTTGTGTTCACCGGAATAAAAACGCCGCTCAAGGTTAATCCAATGTCTTTGTGTCACGTAGAATTTTTTACTGATAATCCACCATCATATTTATGGCAATATACTGGGTATAAAGTTTTGCCGTCCAGGCTTGTACTTTCAGATGTGCTTTGTTTGCTTCTCTATTATATAGTTCTATGGTAATGTTTACTTGGATTTGGGAACTGCCCCTCGATTCTATTGGATATTTTGGTTAAGAAAAAGGTGTAAATCACCCAAATCGACCAATGGGTTCCAGATATATGGTCCTGCGTAAAGTGTGAAGAATGCAAGCCGGCTTAAGCACTTTACGCAGCAGACTTTACTTATTGTTTACTACGTAAGGAAGCAGGAATCGCAGGACCCAGAGCGCACGGAGCACAGAGCGGACAGCAGATAACGGAATTGCAGTTTTATTGCTTATAGATTATAAGAACATTTCAAAGGGGACACAGCCACATTGGATATTAACCTATGGATTAACTACATCATCGTTGTTATCGTTTTAATGCCATTGAAGACCAGTTTAGACCAGACAAAGACAAAGGTAAGCCACGTTAGCATTGTGTAGCTACCTAGCGCCACTTCTTTTGATTTACGTTTTTGTTGATAACGTTGCAAGTGTGTATCTTTCAGTGTTGAGGTGGGCACCGTTAGATTCTGTGTCTTTACGATCATAAACGATGTGTTGGATGTGCAGCTGGGATAAGTAATAAGGGAGCTAGGAGTGATTTCCGGTGCATAATAGGTTAGCATTTTTCGCTCGGGGCTAATCCAGAGGCTCACTGTTAGCATTGAAGGGGCTAAGAGGATAACAGAGTATTTATTTTAAATTTAATTTAATTTACTTTTTTCACAACGGTTGTATTTGGATGGAATGAATACCTATAGTGATAATTCAAAGTGATACAATTATTTTTACAGTGAAAAAGGTCAAATAGAAACGAT
>NW_011371053.1:80811-96365 GCF_000735185.1 Notothenia coriiceps | reverse complement strand
TATATATATATATATAATCTCACTTGGTGAGACAAACTCAGGCATTACACAACAAAGAGAGAAAATTATGTGGTGGTAGATTACACCAGAACGTTTTAAAATGCCAATAAAATAACTGCTTAAGTTAGAGTTTATTGATACTACTACTTTCATGTATGCCTTGTGGAGCATTTAATAACAGTTTTGCTGCCCATCCCTAATTACAATTGACTGTAAGAACGTCTTGTATACAACCATCTTCTGTTCAACAAACATATTATTTGAAAATAGTTTTGCCCATTTTGATAAATCAAACTTTGTGTTCTCATGCTAATAAGAGCATCCAATAATGATCAATTCTTGCTTTACCTTTTAAAGCAGGGGTGTCAAACTCAATTTCATCTCGGGCCACATTAGCATCATGGTAACACTCAAAGGGCCAGTTTTATATATAAGACTATATAAAAATACATATATAAATATTTAATATATATATATATAACATAATGTGTTATATTACATTATTGCCTCTGCATTGGATTATTATCTGATAGGGTAACTTCATAATGAACTACGTCTGAAAGCAGAAGCCTAGGGCAAGTAATTGCAAGTCTCTTCAGTGAGAACCTCACAAAATGATTTAAAAAGTTTTTTTTAAAAAGGTGATATTTTGAAAAGAAAGTTACATTTTGGAGAAAAAACAGATTCTGGGGGAAAAATTAATATGTGGAAGAAAAAGTCAAATTCTGAGAAGTCAAATTTGAGATGCATTGTGCTACATGTAGTTTATGGGCAACGTGCTTCTGGAAATCGGCATGTAACCGAATAATAAACCTATTATATTCTTTGCAACTCTTGTGGGCCACATAAAATGAAGTCACAGGCCGGATTTGGCCCCCGGGCCTGGAGTTTGACACCCCCGCTTTAAAGCATGATTTTCCTTAGTGGTTTTAGAAAAGGTGTCTTAATTGAAAATGTTGTTGAAGTTTGGAAATGCACCATTCTCACAATCCATGAAATGTTCACTGACACTATTTAATAATGATGTCTTAATGAAAAGCTCCGTATAACATGACGTCTGATCAGTGTTATTTCCACTCGAGTACATACTCGTAATCCACTTTATTACTACATCGCTGTTTATGTTCTGTTTTTACCATATTCCAATGTAGCCTTGTGTTGAAAAAATAGCCCCCTGTGTTGGAGTTTTTAGCTTTTGAGACTTTTAGTCTTTTCCTACTATTAAGGTTTCACAGAGTATGCCAGCATTGGCATATCATGTGCATATTGTTTTCCTGTTGGAGAAATGTCTTGTGCAATGTTTCATTTTACAGTGGCAATATTCTACACATGCATTCCTGATGTAGTCCTTGTACTTCAGTCTGGTCTCGTTTGGGACCATAAGTCATTAATGATTTTTTTGTTTTGAATTGCAGTGCCATAAGAGGTGCTGTAATGGCAGGACAGTGTATTCATATGTAATTTCTGCTCATCGAACCACATATAATTTAAGAAAACAACTTACGCTCGCAACAAAAAACAAACTATAACATTTATTTTATTGAAAGGCCTCCAAGGCGTTTTCTGTTGCTACATTAAGTTCCCTTAAAAGCCAATTGTGGGCAGCATTCACAAAATGCTAGACCTACGGAGTAGTAAGACTATGCTTAAGGCTGGTCTTGGCATGCACTGGAGAGACCGTACTAGCTAGGCACTGACTAACGAAAGCATTACCCTCTCTTCCTTTTCTGTATGTAACCTGTGGCACCTGTGGACCTTCATATTGGAACGAACCGTTTCTTCGGATGTGTCTCCTGCTGGTTGTGTTGTAAATCTCACAATATAAAACAAATCACCTTTACTACCGTACCATTTATACACTTCCATATGGACATGAACTTTGTGCCTGCGCACTAAACCATTACTTAACACCCCCTCTCCAATCTGCCCACCTGGCAAATTAAACCCAACAGCGCAACGAGCGCTTTGCCCAGGGCGGTCCTAGGGGAATAGGTCCTGGTACCCCCGGGTTCGGCAGAGTCCGTGAGGAGTTTGATGGTCCTGCTAAGAAACCCCGTTTTTAAATGCTGCTATTTGAAGCTTCCAGCAGCAACATTTGTATAGATTCTCCACAACATACTTGTTGAGTCGCATTTCTTGTATTTAAGTTTAAATTGTTGCTACATTTTAGCCTGACAATTTACTCATTTTATGACAGTCAATATTTTCCTTTTTTTATTTTGTATTGTCAGTAGTATGGAAAGATGGAACACCCTCGTGTGATCATTAGCTCTTTCAGACACATGTATACTTTTCTTTTCTAGATGTATTATGCTCTGTGAGTCGCCGTGAAGTGATAACTGTAACACTTTTCTCTACCTTCTATGGCTGTGTTTTGTGCCATACATTTGGAGTCAAAGCATGTATTATAATAAAGAGACATTGGTTCTGTCCGGCAAAACGTTAACATTTATTCCTACAAGTTGAAACTCTAAACGTATAATATGTTCAAAAGCAACAATTTACTAACAAATAGTTGTTTTTAATTGACGTGGCTATTTCTGCCACTATAGGTCTTAAAGGGTCTATGTGTTATCTCTGCCGAAGTCCTAAACCTCAATCGCTCGGCGACGCGTGGCTCCTCCTGATGCATATGCTGCAAATTTCCCTGCAGTCTTTTGCTTGTTTTTTTATTCCCATTAAACTCAAAAAACTAGCTGACACACTTACAATTTGAATTCCTGATATGAGTGTTTATTAGACTTTTATCAAATAATTATACTAATCTAGCAGTGACATGTCTTATTGGTAAAGGGTTTTGACATTTGGCATCTGCAAGTCTAGACTGCATCAATGTCTTCAAACTGTAGAGGACACACAATATTATTAATCCATTTAAATATACCACTTTTAATTTGTTCTCCATATACACTGCTTAGTGGCAATGGAGGTCTCCGCTCTCTGTTTAGCATGTTCCATTCACTGTTATTCAGTAACTCTTTTAAAGTCATGTTTTCGGAAAGCAGACATACTACACATAGATCCTTTAAGAAAGACTTGTGTGGTGGTTGTGGGTAGTCAAGTGGACACTCGTCTTCTTATAAATACAAATGCTTATCAGATACTCAGTGACTTACAGGAAACATTAGTGCATCTTTGGTGCACTCTTTTAAAGCTATTGACTACGTTTACATGCAGTCGAATACAATATTTAAAAATGTAAGGATCACCATGCTCTTTTTAATGCAAACATTTGATCAAAGTGACTGTTGGCCTCTTCTTGGTAGTAAATGGGTTGTTTTGATAAATCGAAGAGAGCTCATTACAATTGAACAAAAACAATCCACCAAGTTGTGCATTATGCTTTTAAATACCCCCAGTCTGTGTTCTTAGTCAAGGTTCTACTACTGCATTGTACAGCTCAACAATCTTTGGTTTCCATTAGAAAAACTTGCATAATTTTTTGGTATTCTTCAGGTGAGATTTCAAGCAAGCTAAACTTGCAAATTAATATGGGAGCTCAAACGCTGCAGACCAATGAGAAAGAAAAGAAAAAAAGCGTAGCTACTGTCAATAGCGACCGCTATTTTATTTGTATTGACTCGACCAAGATCACAGAGAATGACCGCCCACAATATAACATACCTGCATCTAAACGTAGTCCTAACCAGTTCAGTCAAATAATAATTTTTGGGTACAGTTATCAACATCTATGTTACTAACTAATTTGTATGTTGATACCATAGATACAATATTTGTTGACGTAAGTACATGTTATCAAATGAAAGAGCTCAGTAATTAGTAAGACAATATTAAAGTTAAAAAAGGCTTCCCCCTTATTAACAAAAAACAATGTGACTGACTCTTTTAAATGCTTGCTTTGAAATATATTTCCAATATGATTAAAATATTTTCGATTTTAATAGTTACATGAAATTAGTATAACACGAGTCAGCAAGACAGCCCGTGTTGTCAAATCTTGCACTTGTTGAAACTTGTGCAAAAGTAGAAGGTTGCAAAGCATGTATTGTCCTGTAAGAAGACGAGAACGTTTTCCCTAAGCAAGGTCAACTGCATTGATGTGGTTTGAACTGCAGTTGAATACCCGGCCAATGTTGGCTTCATCTTCTACTTTAGGTTTCTAACAAGAGATGGTGATATTTCACATTCTCCAATTTGGGAATTCCCTTTTTACCTCTTGTCACTTCGCAAGAGGTCACAATTTTTTCATTTTTTTTAAAATCCTCAATTCTATTCAATGTGTTTATTCCTACTGCTTCATATCATTAATTGGGTGAAATTATCAGGAGCCCATTTACAGCACCGTTTTGCATTAAAGGAGACAAAGTGTGTTAGGCTGTAGTTGCATCAATGTCATCTGTTGCGATATTGTAGGATGCAGGACGCTTAAAAAAATAAAATGCAATCTTATTTATACTGCCTTATAGCTGCCTTGTGCCCAGTGAGAAGAACCTATTTGAACTAGAGGTGCACTTCTAGACCACGGACCTCCGCCAAGACTCAGCCGCTTCAAATTGTAACGGTTTCTTCATTGGCCCATGCTACACCCTTCCACCAAATTTAATGAAAATTGGGCCAGTAATTTTTTCCATAATCCTACAAAGAGACCAGAACGAATCCTTGGCGACAGTAACAATGAGATCCATAACATTTTAAAAAGAGTCTGCTTTTAAAATTATACATCAAATTATTAACATTTTCTATCATCATTGCTAAAGTCTTCTTGCAACTGATATTCAAATTATAACTGTAATGCCCAATCCCTCCCCATGAATCATGTCAGTACCTGCTCTGAAGTACTTTGACATCACGCTGGCATCAAATGGACACTGGCTTGCCTTTGCAAACATTTCTCAGTTGTGTGATAGAAGGAGATGGGCTTTAAAAGTGAGTGTAAGTATTTTTGTATTAACTACTTCTTTTAGGATTTAACTGCTAAGTATACTTGTTTCATCTTACTGTGTTTTTTGGATGGAAATTGAGAATTTGCTCAGAAATTAAGCACTTTTTTCAACAGTCTTTGGTACTGTGCTCTTTTTAAACCGTAAACATCCATTGGCTGACTTAAGACAATATTTGGAGATATAATTGGAGGACCACAATTCAGTGGTAGTTCTTTTCATTTGCCTTTTGTATAGCTGCAAAAACATTGAAGTATTTGAGACGCAAGGAAACTTTAAAGTTGAAGGTCCTCATGCAGTGTCAATTTACTCTGCACAATAACAAACATTATAAGGGCTTTGTGCATTTCACACCCTTTTTTTATTGAATTGGTTTTACTTTTTGATTATGCAGAACAATTTCGGGGCAACAACAAATCATTTAGTTAGTAAATGCTCAGACCTCTGCAAACGCTTTTCCAAAAGCAAATGGTGTATCCAACCAGTTATTTGGATTTGCCAATGCTGCTGTCATTCTTAATCTAACCATTCTGACATATCCCTAAACCCTCCGACATTTCCAACAATACGAATAACCATTTTTGCCAGGTTTGAGTAACCCTCTCTTGGTCCAATAGTAAAAATGAAAGATTTTAAACTGAACCTTTAATTGTTAAACACCTTGACAATGTTTTAAAATGGCCACTTATCTGAGCCTTATCATTTGTAAGTGGTGAAATGTCTTAATCCCCTTCCAACACACTTTTCAGAGCTGCGATAGCTTTATTCCCACTACAGAAAAAAACCTTCTATAATATTTGGATACCCCATCACATTTTTGCCCTGCAAGAATCCCTAGTTAATCCTTTCCCTTCGAGTGGCATCTGAGAAACCTGAAACACACCGGACTACGGATACTTGGTAAAATAATTGGATATCAAGGAGTGTTCATCTGTAATGTGTGTTTGTGTTATGTACATTTTTCTTTAACAGGTTTGACCAGCTTTAAAGATTGTGGACTGTGGAGGAATTTGTGGCTGTATAGCGTGGAATCAAGAATGCTTTAGGAGAAAAAAAGTGACACTGGACCCGTGTACAAATGTACTTTAGTAAGACTCACAATAGAACAATGTAAAAGGGAAGAAAATCGGGATGCTGACATTTTAGCCTTTGAGCAATGAGGCTCATCTAGCTTTGTTGCAATCCCTTTGACAACAATGGATACTTGTAGACATAACTACCGTTAAATGTATGACAACCATGACAGAATTGCAACTTTAGAAATACATTATTGATTGTTTTTTTTATGTCAGTCAAGATGTAAAAACAGTAATTCTGTCTACAACTTGAGGTTTTTTTTGTGTTTTTTAACGGTAGTAATTATTTAATTTCTCATATATTGGAAGACATACTGTACCTACGTTATTGCTTTCTACTAACGTTTTCCCAGATTGGTGTAAATTAGCTGAAGAGAACCATTCCAGAAAAAGTTCAGTCGGGATACAGTTTCCAGTAATTGTCTTTGGAGATTAATGCTGAATTTTCTCTTTTGTTTGTTTACCATCTAAAACTAATTTTTTTTTAAATGCAATATTAAACTTTTGTAAGCTTTTAAGGGGATTCCAAATTCAATGTTTAGTTTCTTGTTTTTTATTTAATTTCTTATAATTTATCAAGCTTACATTTTTTGGGGGGAATTAATTACAAGCTTAAGTCCATTCATTTGGAAACAAGCACAGCAACAAAGGATTCAGTTTTGTAGTCTCATTTGGTAAATATACAGTCCGGTGTGTGACTCAATGGACAGATGTTTAACCAGATTTTCTGGGTTAACTTGACCTCTGGAATCCATTTGTCACATTGAATGGAAAAACTTTGGGGGGGGGTTGGCGGTGCACAAGTGAGTTGGTAAGACAATTAGTTAAGTATCACAAGCATAGTAAGTAAGGAAACATGAAGATAAGAAAGGACTGCTAGTTGAACAGAGACGTTCTGCTCTTAAAAGCATCTGAACATCCTGCAACATAGTACAAGTGCTCATTGAAGTGACCCAGGTATACCTTTTAAATCTTTTGATGTTATGTCTGTGTTGGTGTTGTGTACAAATTGTTTTTCTTTGACAGGTTTGACCATCTTTAAACGTGTTGGACTGTGAGAAGGAACTTTCCAAAAAGAGACCAATCTGTAGCTTCTTCACTTTTGATAATGAAACCTTAAGGACCAAATAGAACTTGTTTTTGAAAGACTTCGATCAATGTGTAATCATGAAAGGCTGTGCTTTGATCGAAGTTTGAAGATGGAGAGTTTAACTTTTTAACATCCTTTTCGCACTAAAACCCTAAACTGCCCAGGTTGCAGTATATTTCCCCATAATGTGTTGATGTGCTGAAAAGAAAAAAACATTTTTTGAGAATAGTCATTGTCAATATCTGTCTATAAAGGCATTAAGTTGTTTTTACAGACTACACAGTGACTTGATTTCAGGTGCTTTGGACAGGGTTTTCTCTCATGGCCAACACATTCTGACTTTATTATTTATGTCAAGATCTTGGCAATATTCATCAAGTGATGTTCTTCAAGATTTGTTAAGTGTCGCCAAGCAACAAGCTAATAAGAACCCTTGTTGGAGTTTAAAACCGGAATGTGTTTTTTTACCAACGCACTTATTAGCCTTTGCTAGTTGAGTAAAATGGTAACTAGAGTTCAGAGTTAACCTTTGTTTAACACTAGAACCGCCAGGTTGTCGCTATATACCTAAAACCGCCAACGGGTAAAATGTACCCGCTATTAGAATGCATTGATTTTCAAGATACAATGTTCTTTTATTTATCACACTAGAACACAGGGTTAACAGTGAGTTTTGATCGTACAGGGATGAAACTAATACCATTATAATCTGGACTCAGCTTTCATAGGATATCTGAGTTTATGCAGATAGCATGAGGTAGAAAATATTGATAAAAGTGTCTCTATAACTATCTATCTAGCTCTCTCTATATCTACAAGGAACCACAGTAAACAACAGGTGTTGCTATAGCAACACGTCATGTTTATGCACGAGATCAATAGCGCGAAAATCACTGCATTTTCTACAAGGTAAATATTACCCGCTGGTGCTGATGGGTATAAATGGAAATTCTTTGGGTCACTTTTTTCAATCTAACTTCATATTGACCATTTTTAACAACAGAGGGTGCTACGTAACACCCTTTCAGGAAAAGTCAGACTGGGAGACTTGAATATTTTATTGAAAAAAAGTTACATACAATCAAGAAACAGCTGTGGGTAAAATGTACCCGTTGGCGGTTCTAGTGTTAGGGTTGTTGCCAATCACATTGATCCAGGTACACAAAGTATATTAGAAGTTCAGAACAGGGACTAAGTGCCACCCATTTAGATGGCATTGTGGTAGTTCAATCAACGCTATGGCACTATTAATTGGCACGATATTGTCGAGATTGATACAAAGTGGACCACACTTAGGAGAATACACAGGAACTATATTGGATGTTGAGATCTGGATGTGCCTTATTAACATATTTTGACTGCAACATGGAAACAAAGCTCTGACAGAGAATTTCTTTGTCAACTGACTTAAGTAACTATAGTAAAGAAGTTAACATGGACGTCCCATAATGCAACACATTTTCGCATAGTTTGACACTGAAATGCCTGAAGAGAAGGTATCAGTTTGTTTAAAGGACTCATGCCTTGCCATCCCATTATCACCCATATTTGTTCTAATTTTTTGGAAATCCCCTGACTGCTGTTGGAAAAAACTGCACTAGTATACCTGACTGACCTGCCATTTACCAACCGACCTGAGGCAGGAAGTCCCGTACACCTAACGGTTGAAGAGAGGATGGCGTGTTGTGTGTGTGTGTGTTTCGTGTCTTTGGTAAAGTGAGTGGTGTGTAGCTGCTGTCAGCCAGCTTGTCAGAGACAGGCTGCCCCAGTCCACAGTAGAGGCTCTTCTCTGCAGTTGGGTTACATTGACGATGGGTAGTTCTGCAGAAGTCAGTGGACAGTAAAGCCTGGACTTGTTTGCACTGCAGCCAGAGGTATGCTTACACAGATCAGCTGAACAAGTAAGGTAAGTGTTCCATCCATGTTTATAATACCAGATGCAAAGTTCTCCCATAACTTAACTCTTCTCTCCGTCCTCTTACACCACGTTGCTGTTCGCAGTGACGCTCACAGGGCTTCTGGCATCACACTTGCAAAGAATGGCATCACAGTGCAGATTTCCGTTTTTCAACCTTTTTGTGTGTGGATGTGGTAACTCATTTTAGACCGTGCAGTGTGTATGGTTGTAGTACTTTGGCTTTTCTGTATGTATGCATGAACGGTACTATGTATGGACTGCTGAGCCAATGGTTCAACACTAAAGTTTCAAAAAAAAGGTGTGCTGCTGTCAGTTTGTGAGAACATTGCTTGAATACTTCAAACAAGGTGAAAAGTATTAGAAGGCTTAATCTGTTCAAAATAAGTCGGCCTATGCTGATTTCTTAGGTCATTTTTGCAGAATGTTTTCTGCCATATTAAAAACCATTCAGCTTAACTAAGGCAGGTTTTGTGCAACACTGACCAGAAATGAGTCAAACTCAAATGGCATTCATTTAAAGGCTTTCTGGGTAGCTTTGTCTTTGTGCTACACCTTTTTTTTTTCTTTTCTTTTTTTTTTACATTTCTCACAATCGTAGTGCCGAATGGACAGTTTGCAGGCTACTTTGTTTCACATGAATTTACCTTTAGTCCTATTGTGATTTGCAGAACCCTGGTCGATAATAAAAACTAGTTTTAATTATTTACATTTGACCAGAGCATCTGTTGTCACCACTCCTGACTCTCCTCAGTGTAAAACTATAAACATTAATACTTTGTGGTACTGGGTTGGGATCTTTGCAGCTTTGAAGTGAAGCACATACTGCTGGGTTGCTCTGGGTGGGATTGTAATAACATTTAAATCCCTAGGTCATTCTGTTCCTCCAGTCCGATTCTTAAACAACAACCTTCGTGACTTACTGTTTGAGAGTTTTATTTTTATCTTGAGAGAACACAGTTTTTTAATTCTCACTAATTGACTCATTTTCTGATCTCATGTTTATCCTTTTCTCTTGACTTTCCCCACTGGTGACACCAGTGGGTTATTCACAACAGGTCTTAAATATATACAAAAAAATGTATTTCTTAAATATTTTTAAGATATTTTAGATAGTCTTGAACTTGCAGATACACTTGCAAAGTTAAACTTTACTTGCAAATGCACATACATAATGTATGTTAGGTACATAAACATTTCAATTTTTTACACATAATACATATGGGTACGAATACTACAAAAAACCTATAATTAAAATGATGCTAATGAGAAAAAAACCTAATTTATATTAAAAACATTTGGCGCCTACATCATAACTAACTAAATTTAACATTTACTTCCTGTTTACATCCACCAATGAATCATGGTAGTAGTACAAAGTAGTTACAAAAATTACAGCTTTATTATCCGTTGTTTTGATTATCAAATGTTTCACTATTTATTTTTGGGTTACGCCAACAAACACTTTTGGCAGTGTAATGGGGCAATGCCCCTAAAGAAAACTGGTTTAAAAAATACATCTACAAACCTTTTTTGACATAGTCTTGAAGGGACCGGAGGATGAACGGGGAGAGATGTAGTTCTATTGTGACAATTTTGCAGTAGTGCTGGACTCTTATTGCGTTCCTTTCTCCCTCAGTATCTCTCACTGATGATATCTCACTTCTTTTTGAATACCATTTACTGCCAGTGTCCGGCCGCTCATCGAGATATACAGTACATGACAACTGTGGCATTTTCCTTTTTGTTGCTTGTACGTAGGAGACAAAATAACTGTTGAGTTATCGCTTCTCCTTGATCAAGAGGGAACCACACTGTTCAGCCAATGCCGTGAATCACGCCCTGGAGGCTGCCGAGATGTATCTGTCTGCACTGTGATCCATTTTCTAACCATGTCCTCAGTCCTGATTGGCCAAAATAATCTCCATGTCCTGTCAATGAGTGTGATGCCAGAACAACCCTTACGGCCTCTAATGGCCTCCAAAGTCTGCACGACTGACACTGAAAATGTCTTCTCGCTATAAGCCTCGTGGTGTAGCTCCCAGCTCTGTTTGGGGTTTTTGCAGTAACACCCCGGATGTGTCAATATGAAGTTCAGCTTCCCATGGCTTTGTAACGGAGTTCCCCAAGGTTTGCAACAGACCTGAACGTTGTCATGATTTTCTCTCGACTGCAGTTTCTAAACAAAAGTATCTACTTCAGGATGCCGAGATGCCTTTCTTAAATCTGTTGTTTACTTGTATCACTCTCATACAACATATTTGAACTTTTTCTCACATTCACATTTAAACTCTAAATGCATGTTTTCATTATAACATCATTACTTGTATTTACAATTAAAACATTGAGTCACTGCACATACAAAAACATGCAAAACACCCATAGATGCTCAGGCTGTCTTGTATTTATATTCTCAAATGTGGCAACCTCAAACTGTATGAAACAAGCATTTAAAAAAATGATGTTGTAAACCTGCTGAGCAGTTCACTACTTGGCTCTCATTGTTTGTTTCTCGTCACAGGAGCCTCGAGCAGCGGAAGCAGGCTGAGAATCCACGCTGTTAAACAAAGGTGAGATCTACAGTGGTTAGTTCTCTGCAATTTGTTGGGTTTGTGACAAACATGTTCAGTGCATTGCCTCGTACGCATACTACAGCAAGTCTGCCCCTGTTGAAGATCTCATTTTCTGCCCACCCTTCTCCAAATGTATGCCATATGCATACGGTGGTGCAGGAATGAGTCCTTAAGCCCGGAAAAGAGTTAGTATTTTACCATTTCCGGGTCCCTTGTCTCAAAGTCAATGTTTAGTTTTTTTATCGGGATTTGCCTGAAATAAGGTCTGTGGTCAACACAAGCTTAAGAGATTTTCACATTAAAAAAAACTTAAAATACATCTGTAAATACACACATTGAACCAACTAAAACTCCAGTGAGGCTGTGCAGGGCATTTATAAAAATACCACAAATCGTTGTTCTGTAGTTATGTGTAATGGTTAATCAACAGTTGGTCTTGTCTTTTGTTTCTTCCTGTTTTTTTTAGGTGAAATGAAGACGTGTGTGAAATGCCAGAGCTGCTGTAGAGCTAATGCACTGTGTGCGGACACCAGGATCGCTTCCATGTAAGTTTGCAGTTTACCATTCAGATATTTATTATTTAATATCTTGTTACTTAAGTATTCAAGAAAATAAATCCAGAATAATAATGCAAAATATGTGATGCATTAAGTCCTAAAATTGCAGTTTACCTGTTGAAACATTGTTTCAGTTTAAAAAAAACAAAAAACTTTCTGCTTCTCCCTGTCAGAGCTGCGGGTGAAGCACCAGGAAGCATCCATCAGGAGGCCAAGCAGTCCGCAGTCCAGAGGAGGGATGCACTGTTTGTTTAAAAAAAAAAAAAAAAGTGTTAATAAATTATATTAACCTGACATTAGTGGTTTGTGTTTTTTTTACAAGGCATATGATCTCCATATTGTTGGAGTTATGAGTCCATTTAAACCTGTTGCTATATTGACAAATTAGTAGGAGTTTGGATAAGAACCATACTATATTCATTACAAAATTACATGTATTAAGTTGCAGCATATGAAGCCTTTCAAAAAATTTATATATATAATCAAAAAGGAATATAAAAAATAGCTTGATAGTCTTATCGATGCATCTTTACAACTTTTTGACTGATTAAAAAAATTATTCCGTATTTACACCGTAGACTTTCTAATCATTACACTCATTTTTTGTTAAATATATAAGCACGCATGTTAAAGTACTAAGCAAAGAAAACATACAATGAACAAGTGGATACAACAAAATGTTGAAAGGGTTTTGGAAATGTACTTGAAGATATCACATTCACTGATACACTTTACCCCATACCAAAGGCTGAGCAGGTTATTAGCTTCCTCTTCAGTTTGCTCACTGACCTGCCTCAGTGCTCCTGCCCTGAACCAGCCAGTCACAATTAAAGATAAAGGTGCAAGGTTTCCACTGCTGGATCACTTGTATCCTGAGGGTTTGGCTGTCAACCCTGGAGGAGATCCAGCCCGGAGAGATGAAGGCGATACAGAGGAGCCTGGATGTGGGTCAGTTTGGTGTCGACTCACCTGAGCTGCTCTCTGGTGTTATAACTCTGTTTACAGGCTGTTGGCAGCCAGAAACACAGACAGGTGACAAATTTAAGGAAAAACCCGGAAACTTAAGACGGCACTATCCAATGAGTGTGCTAAAGTGGTAATGTACGGGAAATGCCCAATTTCTCAGTAAACAAGAAAGTTGACTGCTTATTTTACCTGATTGTATATCTATGGCAACCCATTTCAGTGAATAAAAGAAATTAGATGAGCAATGAGATCAGATGGGGGGGGAATCCCAATAGTATATTGGTCACTCAATATTTAGAACACATTGGCAGTAACTTGTTTCCACATAATCTAATATATTAATCTTTCCTAATAATTTAGTAGGAAGTTAACTGGAAAGAGCAGTCAAAAGCTAATTTAGGTTAATGAATGACAGTGTTCAGTTATTGAAGCGATTTCATCAAAATATTGCTACACATTCTTTGGCTGTAAAATCTTTGCATGGACTGTACTTCCTGTAGTGAAGAAGTGTACCATGGTTTACAATTACCAGTGTTTGGAAATCCCTAAATAGGTACACATTACTTTTCTTGCTAATACTTTTAGAGGCTTTGAGTCAATTCTCAGCTGAGTAGATTATATTATTTTAATCGCTCAAAGCTCTACACAACCGACTGAATAAAGGGAATTGGCAGAACTTTGTGTCATGTTTTATTCTTTTAAAATAGATTTAAAAAAACTAAGAAATGCAGGATCTGTGAACCTTTTTAATGGCATCTTACTTTCACTTACAGTGGGGCAAAAAAGTATATATATATACAGTATATACACCCTTTGTTTGGCAATGACAGAGGTCCAACGTTTTCTGTAAGTCTTCACAAGGTTTTCACACACTTGCTGGTATTTTTGGCCTATTCCTCCATGCAGATCTCCTCTAGAGCAGTGATGTTTTGGGGCTGTCGCTGGGCAACACGGACTTTCAACTCCCTCCAAAGATTTTCTATGGGGTTGAGATCTGGAGACTGGCTAGGCCACTCCAGGACCTTGAAATGCTTCTTACGAAGCCACTCCTTCGTTGCCCGGGCAGTTTGTTTGGGATCATTGTCATGCTGAAAGACCCAGCCACGTTTCATCTTCAATACCCTTGCTGATGGAAGGAGGTTGTCACTCAAAATCTCACGATACATGGCCCCATTCATTCTTTCCTTTACAAGGATCAGTCGTCCTGGTCTCTTTGCAGAAAAACAGCCCCAAAGCATGATGTTTCCACCCCCATGTTTCACAGTAGGTATGGTGTTCTTTGGATGCAACTCAGCATTCTTTCTCCTCCAAACACATCTAGTTGAGTTTTTACCAAAAAGTTCTATTTTGGTTTCATCTGACCATATGACATTCTCCCAATCCTCTTCTGGATCATCTAAATGCTCTCTAGCAAACTTCAGACGGGCCTGGACATGTACTGGCTTAAGCAGGGGGACACGTCTGGCACTGCAGGATTTGAGTCCCTGGCGGTGTAGTGTGTTACTGATGGTAGCCTTTTTTACTTTGGTCCCAGCTCTCTGCAGGTCATTGACTAGGTCCCCCCGTGTGGTTCTGGGATCGTTGCTCACCGTTGATCATTTTGACCCCACAGTTGATTTCTTCACACCAAGCTGCTTACCTATTGCAGATTCAGTCTTCCCAGCCTGGTGCAGGTCTACAATTTTGTTTCTGGTGTCCTTTGAAAGCTCTTTGGTCTTGGCCATAGTGGAGTTTGAAGTGTGACTGTTTGAGGTTGTGGACAGGTGTCTTTTATACTGATAATGAGTTAAAACAGGTGCCATTAATACAGTTAACAAGTGGAGGACAGAGGAGGCTCTTAAAGAAGAAGTTACAGGTCTGTGAGAGCCAGAAATCTTGTTTGTTTGTAGGTGACCAAATACCTATTTTACCGAGGAATTTACCAATTAATTCATTAAAAATCATACAATGTGATTTCCTGGATTCTTTCCCCCCATTCTGTCTCTCATAGTTGAAGTGTACCTAGGATGAAAATTACAGGCCTCTCTCATCTTTTTAAGTGGGAGAACTTGCACAATTGGTGGCTGACTAAATACTTTTTTCTGCCCCACTGTATATGCTTCACCTGTGAGTGACTTCACCTTTTTTTCTCTTGCCTGCTTGGCCCCACCTTTTTTTTTCCGTTTCCTTTGATTTTTATACATGTCTTTTCATTCTCCCTGTCTGCCGCGGCGTCTAATCCCTTCTCTTCGGCCCTATCCCAAACCGCCCCCTCCACCCTACCCCTACACAACACACTCTCACTCCCTAAACGTCCAGAAGCGACGCTTGGTCAGGGTCCCGTGGACGTGCAGTTGGGACGCGCCGAGGCTCCTTCAGCTTCATAAACAGACGCAAAGAGCTTTCAACTGATTGCAATGTATTCCCATCGGCGCCGGTATTTCACGCTTAGGGAAGCGACCGCAATCCGTTTATCGTCGGCAGCTCTTAAAAGGCA
>NW_011371053.1:69229-80786 GCF_000735185.1 Notothenia coriiceps | reverse complement strand
AGGAATTTACCAATTAATTCATTAAAAATCATAAAATGTGATTTCCTGGATTCTTTCCCCCCATTCTGTCTCTCATAGTTGAAGTGTACCTAGAATGAAAATTACAGGCCTCTCATCTTTTTAAGTGGGAGAACTTGCACAATTGGTGGCTGACTAAATACTTTTTTGCCCCACTGTATATAATTTTTAAATTATTGAAAATGTTGCATTGTTATGTATTTATAAAGCTCTGAGCTACATCTTATATGAAACAGTTCTAGGGATAGGACTGTGTTTGGTGTGTTTTACACTGTACCCGAACGGTTCCCAGTCATTACAAAAACAAATAAAGAGTTTATTTGAAGTTCATTGTATCGCATCTACGTTCATCCTGTGTGTTTACCATCTGTTCCCGTATACGACTGTAAACCGACCTGGTGCAGAGGGAAAGGGAGAGAGGTAAAGTCGGTGCTGTCCACCTGACCAGCTCCAGCCATGCATCATTAATGGACATGCATCATTGATGTTGTCCGCTGCCCGCAGGTGGAGTCGTACAATCCCCTCTACATTCACCCCCTGGGGCCCGTACACGACACACATGTAGTACATGCTCCACATCTAGGTCTCTGCAGCAGCCCTCTGTCTGTTGGATCTATATTGCCTTTGTCAGTGCCGTCCATGGTTTACATTATCAGGACATTTTCAGAGAAATTCTCCTCCAGGTGAGACACAAACTCAGAGACCAATGAGTGGCCCCGCTGAAGCTGCGCTCCAGGCAGCTGTGCTCGGCCTGGGTTTGGACATCAGTGGACGCTGGAATCAGAAAGCCACGAAGCAGAGCCGAGCTTTGGTCCAGACCTACCTACTTCCCAGCTTTGTGCACCCTCCACCCACAGCAAGAGGAGGCTGGGGGGCCAGGACCCCTCTCCGTCTGCCTTCACTTACTGCCCAGGGGCCCCGCAGGCCAAGCATAGCTCGTCTTAGGTAAGCAGCACATCACACTTTAACTGAAGGGCTGGATTGGTTCGGTTTATATATACCCCCGGTTTGCTTCATATTTGTCCAGTTGCAATTTCCTAGAAAGCTCGAAAGGACATAACTCCAAACTCATCTTGCAAGACTTTTTAACAATTAAAATACGACACATTATTCCAATGCTTTGTTGATGTCACATAGTGAGGATTGGATCAATATCTGCAAATTAATAGCTCAAAGCCACTCATTTGAATATTTTAATAAAATAAAGTATTAGAAGCAATGTTTCTTATCCTATAATAACAGCATTGCCAGTAAACTGCTATTCATAACAGTAAACAACAACATAACTTAAAATAAATAGCAATTTCTCATATCCTTTTCAATCCTACACCAAGTGTTAAAACAACAAGGGGTTATTTTAAGTGGATTATCATATGACTTTAGAGATATTTGGTACAAAACAGAGCCAGGCTACCTTGTTCCAGACATTAAGCTAAGCTAAGATAGAATAGGCTAAACTAAGCTTTCATAAAATAAGCTATCACAAGCTAGGCTAAGATAAAAAATAAGCTAGGCTATGCTAAGTGGCTAGCTGGCTGGCTCAAGCTGCATAAGGACATACATGAGTCTTCATCTTCTCATCTAACTTTTGCACCGTATTTCCGAAAATGTCAAACTATTCCTTTCATGTAAATTAAACCAAATGTTGTGCTTTCATGCCCAAATATTAAGCAATTACTTATCAATTTAACTGTGTATGTTAACTGTATCCTCAAGTTGTTTTTTATCCACAACAATTACAGAGAAGCAGTATGCGGCTCCTTCCTCCTACGATGTTCATTAAATATGTCTACAAAAGGAATAGAAGAATATCACGAAAGTAAAAACAACAATGAGAATCTAAACTTAAAACAATTTTTGAAAAGGGAAAAATATACAATATAACATATAACAGTAAAATATTACTAAAAAGTTAAATGAATTAGACAGGAACATTTTACTACATTAATAAACTGAAAAAAAGGAATATAGTGAAAGCATGTGATACGTATATAAGTATAAATAGATTAGTGTCATGATATACAAGTATTCATATAATCTTTGTTTATTTTTTTTGTTGAGTCCCTTCCCTAAAGCCGACATACAACAGTTAGCACTTCATTAAGTAATATATGTCCAATGTGTATTATATAATGATAGAATAGCATCAAATGATATTTAAAAAGGCATAGCCCTGAGTCACATCAGTGTCAGTGATGCGGCATGTTTGAATGTGATTAATCCCCTGTATGTCATCTCCACTCTCACATCTCCACCGTCTCTATTCATCTCAGCAAAAGTGCCTGTCTAACGTTCAACGCTTGACTGGAATTACAGTCTAATTGTTTCCTCTCCAGTCCGTCCCAATTTGATAGCAGATAGTAGGCCACCTCTGCGCTCCCCCCTGGTTTGCTTTGACTACAGAAGGCTAAGATACAGTGTGTCATAAATCTCAGGTGTGGAAGCTGATCTGTCTCCTGATGCAGCTTAACTCAGAGGAGGGAGAAACCTGAGTGATCAACGCACAAACTTTAAGCTCTTAAACACACACACCACACACACACACACACACACACACACACACACACACACACACACACACACACACACTCACCTGACTGTCTGACAAGTTACTTTATGGCCCTCACCCAAGCAGAGCAGGTTTTGAATAACCATCAAACTGATGAAGCGTTCTGTTGTTTGAACATTCCTATTTGTATTAGTGGCCCTGACAGTGTCTTTCTGTGAGTCAACCATTTTGATTCAAACTGGAAAATATGTCAAGAACTATTTAATAGACTGTGTTCAAATTTGGTACATATTCATGTTCCCCAGAGGATGAATTGTACTGACTTTGGTCATCCTTTAACTTTTATTCTATTGCAACTATGAGGTTGACTTTTGTGATTTTGGCAAAAATGTCTCCCTACTTATTGGACTGATTTTGATGAAACTTGATTTAGACATTTAGGGTTCCCTTAGGATGAGTTGTATTCATTTTGGAGAACTTACATTTCAATTAAGTGCCATCCTCGGCTCGTGACCAATTACCAGCTAAACTAATGACATTCCTATTAGCCTCAGTCATCGTATTTATTAAGTGCAAATAGCAAATGTAATCATGCTAAAACGCTGAAATAAGATGACAAATGGGAAAAACATTACAACTGCTTAATATCAGAGTGTTATCAGAGCAACAAAGACATGGTTTTTGCAAGTCCATAATTTTAAACTTTAGGTTTCAAATCCTAAACAAATCAAATTGCAACTTATCTACATTTTGTTTTTTTGTGGACAACCACAAAGATTTTTCCAACTGCTACCTTCAGTCATGTGACATTCATTATGTATGGTTCTTTATTGAAACTTGATTGGTTGCCTGGTTGAACATAAGTGATCTCTTGCTGGGATTGAGTAGTGGGAAATTAAGGGAAATTCTTAGATTTGGGGCTTTAAGTAAGGTATTAAGTATGTTTTAGTCAAAGGGCTCAGGTCCAAGTCATTGGTGTTACAATCTTTTCGGATTTGGTCAAGTAACGTTTTAAGTCATCGAACTTGGTAATGAAGTATTAAAATATATTTCTAAAAATGTTTTTTCTACTTAAACTTTCATTACTGTCTCCACAGCCTCAGTGAGCCATCCCTCCTCACCCCACATGAAAACGCCCTACTCGAGGGATTCTCAAACAATCGTCGCCCCAGTGTTTTAAAAAAGGGCTCTGCACCTCCTACTCCGTTTTCCAAGTCATCAGTCCTGCTCCCCTGCAAGACCTGCCTCACATCTGAGACCAGCAAGCAGCAGAACCACCGGCAGGTCCAAAACTGCAGCAGACCGGCCTATTTCCACTTCTCACATGCCATCCAGCCCGGCTCCAAGCCAAGACCAGTGAGGCGCCATTACCACAACCCAACCCTGAGCGCAGAGATGGAACTGCAGGGTGACCTCAGACCTTTAGTGATGCAGTATCGCAACTCATCTCCTCAGGGAGAGCCTTTGTATGTCGTTGGGAAGCCTTGTCTCCTGAGCAGCAGTGAACGCCCGGCTCCTTCTGCTGCTGCCGGTCCGGCCCGCACTCAGCTTCATGTGTTCCTGCCCACAGAGGCTGAAGGAGAGGAGGTGGACAGTGAATCTGTGGATGAAGGCTTCATGGATGAGTTGGACAGTAAGATAACTTTTCTCAAGCTCCAACAGGGAGTAGCAAAGACTCTCACTTACTAAGGGTTCTTCCAATATTATCGGTCTACATTTAATTATAAAGGTTTGAAAGGTGTTCCCTTTCAACTCCGATCTTAAGTAACGATCAGAACGCAGGAGTCAATTGCTCTTCATTCTGTTTAAATCGCTTAAAGGTAGGGTAGGTAAGAATGGAGAAACCAGCTTGAGTGCGCTAGAATCTGAAAGTACACAACCGAAAACAATCTGCCCCTTCCTTCAGACTTCCTTACTGAGCCCCTCCTCCAACACACACGAACGTGCACATGACCACTATTCTGTGAAAAACGTATGGACATTGAATGGAGGTGCAGGCACAATTGTGTTACACGTCACACCAACATGCTATCTACAGTAAAATCTAAAAAAAACTAGGGCTATGTTATGTTTAAGGCCTCCAATTATGTGGCAGCATGTTTATGTAAGGCCCTGCCCTGCTTCAACATGGCATTGACCCTGTGCACAAAGCCAAGACCCGTTTTCTGTTGTTGAGTTTGCTGCGGAAGAACTTGACTGACCTCAATCCTGCCCAACACTTTCGGGAAGAAGTGAAACACAAACTGCACAGACCTCATTATCTAATCAGTGTTTTTTATGTAATGATTGGTTGTCCACATACTTTTGGCCATATAGTGTCTTTAAATGCAGCCTGGTCCAAAACATCTATTCATGCTTTGGCCTGGAGAAGACAGAGCACTGAACCTCGGAGAGAAATCAAAAACATGGAAGTCACACAGTTTAATAAGCTACTTTAAAAATGTAAATATGCCTTTGTATATAAAATTGGTTTCTCATTAGTGTAACAAAAACAAGTTCTTATTATGAAACAGAAAATCAAATGGTAGCAAATGAAAAGCATCATTTTCATATATTATTCACAACTACAAACATTTTCATTGCTACCTTTTTACTGTTGAAGTCAAGAACTTGCACTAATCTGCATATCACAAGGATATCACTTTCTGGAGAAAATGTGTCATGAATATTGATAAGGAACAAGTATTTTTTTGGTGATTTGCATTTGGTGATGAGCTTGTCTTGATGTATTGGAGTTGGTTTGTTGTTATGTGCATTATTAATTCAAATTAAACATTTGGATAATATACAAGCATTATCATTGTTAAACACATCTACAAAGTTTGAAAGCAACATAATTGAACAAGGAGAATACGGTACAAATAACCATAATAATCTGTCTAATTCATCATTTGATGTTTCCAAAATTCAAGTCATGTTTTAGACACGCCCCAAAATAAATAAACATTTTCGATTGGACGTCCTTCTCCTCCAATATCTTCTCTTTTTTCTATCCATGTTGTTAATGAGCAGTATTGAACTATTAGAGAATATTACTATCTGTTATATATTTGGTAGCTGATTGATAACATAATATGGTCGTTGCTGTTCATATCCAAACTGTAGTTTTTTACCCGAACACTTGATCCTCCATGAAGTGTTACCCGACACTCACCGCCGTCCCGTCCGCTAACCGTGCTCCAAGCAGGGACGTGCACTGACATTTTGCTCTAACAATTTACTCATACTGTTAAATTTTGTGGAGGATGAGCTGCTAATCTCTTTGTATGTTTTCTGTTCAAAAATCTTAATTTGTAACTAAACTGCGAGAATTAAGTGGTTGTAAAAAGTACAATATTTCCATCAGAGATCTAGGCTAGTGGAGTTGCATTAAAATAAAAGACTCAAGTGAAGTATAAATACCTCTAAATTGTACTTAAGCATAGTAATTGAGTATATGAAGCATACTGAGATACATTCCACCATTTTTGTTTCAAATAAACCATAGTCTCCTTTTCAACAGCAGGAATAGGCTCTGTGCACAAGATGGCGTCTATCAACTTCCGGTGGCTGGGTGTGCGCACCAGTACTTCCGGTCTGCGGTGTTGTGGAGTTTGAGCGGGTGGTTAGCGATACATACAATAGATAGAGAGAGAGAGAGATAGTTCGATAAATAAATAGATAGAGAGAGAGAAAGATAGATGGATAGATAGATAGATAGCAAGATACATAGCATACAGATAGCGATATATAGTTAGCATAGATAGATAGATAGATAGAGAGAGAGATAGAGAGAGAGATAGATAGATAGATAGATAGATAGATAGATAGATAGATAGATAGATAGATAGATAGATAGATAGATAGATAGATAGATAGCGATAGAGTTAGCATAGATGATGAGCGGTAAAGAAAAGCGATTGGCCTTCCAGCGGGTAAGAAAGTCGGCACTACATTGCTGTGTGCCCCTTTGTACACATTCGTCCCGTTATAATCGGGAGATAAGTTTACATGCATTTCCCATTGATGCTGAGGTAAAGGCTCAGTGGCTGATCAAGGTCCGTAGGGACAATTTCAGCCCCACAAAAAATACCCGTGTGTGTAGTAGGCATTTTCGACCAGGAGACTTATTGGTCACAGCTGGAGGACTGAACAGAGTAAAGAAAGGAGCTACACCTGTTCTCTTTGCTTGGAATAACTACGAGCTACCCACACCAAGACGTAATGTTTGGGAGCGTCGGCCAAGGGCAGAGAGTCCCACCCCGGACTTGACAGCTGAGTACGAGGTGGAAACAGTTGCGCCGCCGGATCATGACTACTCTGTAAATGCAGCGACGGCAGTGATGGCAAATCAGGTGGCCGACGAGAATGAAGCCTTTAAAATCCAGGTTAGGGAGCTCCAACACCAGCTGGAAATAACCTATAACAAATACTCAATCTTCTACCCTTTACTATGCCATACAAACAGTAAGAACACATTTTTGAATGCCAATATTTAAATAATAATAATTTCAAATTGAGGCTTTGTAATTATTATTATTATTATCATCATTATAATTATTATAATAACTTAAGTTAAGTTTTTACTCAGCTCCTGCTGTTTTCCCCTTCTTACTCACATGTTTGAATGTATTAATGTTTAACTTGGTTACTTATTGTCAACATGTATGACATGTGCATTGTGCAATGTGTTCAATAAATAATTAAAAATATATATAAAATCATGATGCTTCCCACTCCGGTACAGTAGGTGGCTGTATGCTCCTAAACTTTGAGCTGCAGTCTGAGTCTACCATTAAACCTCAAAGAAGAAGCAAAACACTGCAACGTGGTAGACTGGATGCAACATATGTACTAAGGGATCATATTAAAAGTATTTTATGGTTGCAGAGTATATGTAAACCACATTTTTAAACGCAGATACTCGCATATTTAGTTGCAAAACTCAAATTTTGGAGCAAACATGGCGGCTACGGAAACCGGGGATGGACACCCGCCGCTCACCACCAATCAAATCCCGTATGCCAAGAAGCTGGCGCGCTAATACGCGGCACGTTGTTCCGGCTGTATACATTATATACATCCTCATAACGTTGCTGTATGAAGCAATTAGTACAACATAACACAACTAGAAAAGTTATTTCATTAGCAAAGCGGTTAGTTATTGAGCTATTATAAGGCTAGCTCACTGGAGGACTACGGCAGAAACGTGTGCAGACCATGGTGCAGACTTGTAAAGCAAGCTAGATTAGCTTAGCGACTGGTGAGCTAGTTTTTCTCTTGTTTGCAGTTCATGTATTTAGTCAACACATCATCGCAACATGGCCACATCCAAGGAAGCTTCTCAGAAGGAGGTAATAAAACCGCTGTTGTTGTCTGAACAGCTCTGCAGCAGTGATGCTAGCTGTGTTTACATTGCATTTGCAGCAACAAGCTAACTGTGTTGTCGTGTTTGATGCACGGTTAACACACGGCTGACTGGGCGTGCTAATGTCTGGTTACATTTCTAAAACACGAGTTCTATAATTACTATATTTGTTATGCATGCATTTTGGATAATATCTGCAACCGTATTACACTGGTTGTGTTATCAGCTAGTCGGTATATTTACTTTTTTCTTTGACTTTTTCCTTTTTTATACATATATTGACAATACAACTTTATGAATGAAGCACATTTCATACAGAGTGTGTAGTTCAACAAGTTTTACATTAAACTGAAAATAAGAGGGAATAAATGAAAACATGCAAAGTTGAGAAGTTAAAACATTGCACTATAAAACCAAGCAATCCAGTGCATAAAAAAAGAGAGGCAGCAAGAACATATATGATAAGGGCACAATAATAAACAACAGATGTGATAAAAGCAAACATTTTTGAGAATGACCTTTTAATAACAAAAACATTAACAAAGAAAAGCTAGTTCAAAGTATCATTGTTTTAAATGGAGGACAAGAAAATTGCATTATCTGATAAACACTTCTGATAGATAATTTCTAAGTAATTACGCAACATTCTATACTGATTTGTGTATGACTTATTTTCAATAGCATTGCACTTAATGGGAGGTTTTTGTGTCTTTCACAGGTAACAGACGGAGAGTCTATGGAGACTGTTTCAGAGCCAGGATTTTCTGCAGATGTTGGAGAACCACAGCTTGTTCACACAGCTTCTCAAAGACTCTCTGAACATGGAGAGGAAGATACCTTTGTTGCTGCTCAAAAACAAATAGAAAGTAAAGAAATTGATCATAAAGAGACTTTATCCACTGAAGAGACAGTCAGCACAGTTATGGTTCACGGTGTTGGGTCAAATAGCACATCAGAGACTGAGGAAGAAGAAGAAGGTACTCAGGTGAAAACCGAGGAAGAGTTTGAGTTAAGCTCAGAGGAAAATCCTGCAGGACCTGATATGAGCAAGGATACAAATATGCACAATACTGTTGAGAAGATAACAAACTTAAACATGGACACAGACGTGGACACTACAAAGGACAAAGGCACTCAGCAGGGGTCACCTGGCAGTAAATCCAGGGTTCCTAAAGCAGAGGACCTCGATGAGATGATGGACATTGGTACAGTAGATCAGGGGGAACAGGAAGCTCAGATGAAAGAGGAGCAAGAGAATCATTTAATGGAGGAGGATTGCAGCCATTCACCTGCCATTTTTAATACAGGTAAAGTTAAGCAGAGTACACGTTTTATCACAGTTGTTTTCTGTTTCATGACGCAGACCTTTCAATGGTGAAATAACGTGCTCCTGGGTAGTCAAATTGGCAGAGGATGACGGGTTGTTTTTCCTACTTTGGTGTGTTCACAAGCTTTAAGTGTTCATCTGGAAACATGGATGCTTAAAGAAGATCTGTAGTATTGTATTGCTCAGAACTCCTAAACAATACATTGATATCAGTTTCTGAGTTGTTTTTGTTATTTTTCTCCATAATCCTGCTGACAGATAGACAGATATACACACCTTACTTCTTTGAAAGTACAAACGAGAGCTAGAGGAGAGTGGTAAATCAGTTTTGTCACCAGTGCCAGGTTCAGCCACAACCTGTTAAAAAATTCTATGATGCATGACTTCCATTTTCCAGCACCTCCGAACTTCTGATTGATGAAGTTGTTGGACCTTTTGTAGCGAAAGTTCCCAGGAGTGGATTTAAGTGAACAGGTTAAAAGGGTGATCACATTGTTTTCAGTGCTGCTTATTAAATACTTTATACATTCTTATTTATCGTCCAAACATTTTGAAACATAGCAGCATCTTTCTGAGAAGGTAAACAAAGCACTTTATATCAAAACTAACCTGCACTAAATATTAATATCAATAACATGTGCACTATATGCAGACAGGATTTTCACCACAGTGTTACCTGCATATTGTGTTACCTGCATATTGTAATGTGTGTGTGTATATATATATATATATGTGTGTAACCTTTATACATATCTGTATATACTGTATGTCCATTCACCTTTTTGCTATTTATATTCATACTATTTCTACATATTTTATTTGTTCTTATTTTATTTGTATTCTTATTATTCCATGTGTACTATCTGTGTTTCTGTCTTATTCTGTTACTGCTATAACACCAGAATTTCCCCTACGGAGATCAATAAAAGCCCTTTTTATCTTATCTTATATCATCCAACTAATTTCGTTTTTTTTTTTAAATGTTCCCTCACATCCTCAGTGTTAGACAGTAATGCTGTTGAGGAGGAAGTTGATGTGAAACCCCCCGTACTGCCCCCACCAGAGGAGGAGCAGTTGGAGGACGTGAAAGTGGTTTTAGATATGCTGAGATCCAGCTCGTCTCCACCTCCTGAAGCCACAACAAGTACGGGTAAGTGTCCTCAGGCCCTTTCTCATTTCACTAATTTCCCCTCCTCGACTCCTCGGTCCTCCGGTAGTGACCCGGAAATGGATTTCAGCACGCAATGTTGAAGGACATCTCATTTAGGGTTCCCGCGGGGTCTTAACAAGTCTTAAATTTGGTAATCTGAATTTAAGGCCTTAAAAAGGTCTTAAATATGACCAAAAAAATAAGAAAGGTCTTAAATATGATTTAGAAGGTCTTAAAAATGATCGGATTTGAAAGGTACTTCTGTGTTGCGATCGCTTCTAAAATGTGTTTAGGGGGAAATGTCCGGGCTGCAAAGTAACCAGTACAGTAAGAGCCTTTCAGTTCCCCCCAACAATTTGTATTGAAATAAATCAACATGGAACCAGTAATCACTAACTTTGTTTCCCCCGGCCCCTTATCGGAGAACACCCAGCTAGTAACCTAGCAACCAAGCTTCAGCTAGCGGCAGTCAGAAACTCATGTCTCTTCGAATCTACTTACAAATAAATATGGGGAAGTGTAAGTTCAACCGTATTTGGTTGGAAAACATCGAATTTAGTGCTTGGTTGAAACCAGTGGAGGGGAACGTGTTTGAAGCCCGCTGCACCTTTTGCAAAATAAATCAGTGTTTTGTTTATGTCTAATGTACGTTAAGCTATTTAGCGTGTAGCTGTAGCTGCAGCCAACACCTCGGGGAGCGCCGGAAGCCGCGAAATGTTTGGGGGGCTGCTTAGTCTCGCAATATAGTCCATTTAGCTTAGGAATTCTCCTAAAGCGCGAGGTGAAATGAACCCGGTAGGCCGCTAGCCCCGGGTTGCGCACTCTGCACGCATATTGTATTTATATGTGACCGTTCGAATTCTCTAGAATGATAGGAAAGGAAGGTGTCTTCACACAGGCTTCCCTTTAACTCCTTTAACCTAGGAACCAAAACCTGACCTCCCACCGAAAAGGAGAGGAGAAAATGCTGGCCCACAGATGCCGTTGCACCCCTGTCAGCATGTGTATCGATACATCTACAACAGGGGTCGGCCGTTCACGGAACAAACGGATTATTGACGGGGAAATGATTTCATTAAAGTTACGGTGTGCTATTAAGCTTTTGTAAGAACGTATGGTGGATAAGTGTAGCCAAGTGCTAATTTGTTTTGAACGGAGGTCATCGAGTATATATATAATACAAAAAAGAGAAATGGGAAGCGTACG
>NW_011371053.1:68235-69184 GCF_000735185.1 Notothenia coriiceps | reverse complement strand
TAATTATACGTTTAATACATGTAAGTCAAGCTAAGGTAAATAAATATAAATTAGACTCAAATGAATTAGATTAAATATGTTGTCACTGTCACAACCTAGCAAAGCTAAATAATTGTTTTCTTCGATTATGTTGTTTTTGTAATTGTGGCAGGCCAAAATCGTAGTTGCAATTAAAATATGATTAATTGCACAGCCCGAACACACACACAAGCACACAGAGAGAACATACACACTTTTTGGCTAACACAGTTCTGTGCTGTTATGTTCAGTCATTGTTCTTATGTTGAACATGAATACATTTACTTTGTAATTAATTATGGGACGTATTTCTTCTTTCATAGCAATTTTCCTTCATACTTTCTTGCCGTGAAATAGGTCTTAAATTCTATTCAAAGTGGTCTAAAAAAGGTCTTAAAAAGTCTTAAATTTGAGTTGGCGAAACCTGCAGGAACCACTGAGGATCGAGCACAGAGGAGGCTCTCTGTGGGAGCTATAATCCTCTCTCTCTCTCTCCTGACAGCCTGTCAGTATCGTCTCATGCAGCTCACTGATCAAGTAATGAGTGACCCGACAGTGAAGAATAAATATATGTATAACTAGTTTAGCTTGTTCCAGAGGTAGATAAAATAGCTAAGTGTGTTAGGTCTAACTCTTAGTGTGTGTTTCGTTCCGCTCACCGGTCCGTCACAGCGGTTGGAGCTGCAGGATTTCTGCTTCACACACGTTGTATACCGCTATTTTATTGTCTTTTTCGGACACTTTAAATAATGTCAGACTGGTGAAGCCAGCTCTCGCGATCGGCATTTTTGTCGGCTGTGCGTGGTGATGAAAAGCTGGTTCGAGGGGCCCCCAGTGAATGTGTGTGTGTGTGTGTGTGTTTGTGTGTGTGTCAGAAGCAGACAGGTCTCAGTTGGTTTGGTGTCCTCTGCTTACTTTTAACTAGAGGGGG
>NW_011371053.1:65243-68168 GCF_000735185.1 Notothenia coriiceps | reverse complement strand
TTCGTTAGCATAGCTAGCTAACCAGATGCTAATAACAACAGATCGCCACTGTGCTTACAACTAAAGAAACAGCATCGCAAACACTGCGGCATGTGTACGGCTCCTTATGGGTACTGCAATATTTGAAGAGCTGGAGCGGCATTCCGATGCTCTCTGTTACTCTCCTTTACTCCTTTCAGACGAGCAATAACCACGTGAAGACACGTTACGCTCGTGTTGTGTTCAATGAACCTGTCCTTGGCCAGGAAAAACAGGCACCCGCTCCTTTAATTATTTCGCGATCTAGATTTCTTCTTCTTTTTTGAAGTGAGAAGTTGTCCGTCAGTCGGACGGACGGACTGACGGACCCCCCCACCCCAAAACGAAAACTCTTCGGTTCTCCACGAATTACATAAGTCACCCAAATCAGCGTTAAAAAAGCGGGAGGCGCCGAAAAGCGACTAATTTGCATCACTGAAATATAATATTTCAGAAAGCTTGAGAAACAAAAAGTGATTGTCTTACTGTAATTAACCAACTGCCGAAGTTTTAAGATGATTTCAATTGTTAGAACATTTTTACCATGATAACCTGGAGTCCCCTTAATATGAATTGTGTCAAAGTGTCGTTAGTTTTGAAAGATGTAACCGTTTTCTGTCCAACTCACTTTTGGCAGTCGTGGCAGACCTTAGTGACTCCTTTGGCTGCGGGGAGCGACGTGGTGAGGCAGGAGGTGGAGCAGAAGAGGGCGGGGGAGCCCTTCCTCTGGAAAGCTGTCTGTCCTTTGATCAGGCTCGACTTGCAGTTGGAGCAGGACATGTGCAGGGAGGATGGGTTGACGACGGGCAGCAATTGAGCTTCAGCAGCTGGGGTCACAGAGAAGACCGATCCGATCCTCAGGTCCTCCTGTCAACAACAGAACAGGAAAAAAAATTCAGTCGTAGTCTGGATTTGACTTTTTACTGGGTATTCCATTTGAAAAACTGGGGGTAATTTTATATACGAGGACTAGAAATGCACTCACTTTTCTTTGTCTAATGGGGGTATAAAAAAAATAAATGTAGAAAGGTTATTTGTTTTATTTTGAGACGTTTAAAATGTACCTGTTAATCAAACTCAACTTTAGCATTTTTAGAGTTGGCACAGGGATCCAAATATCCACACAGATGATTAAATCTTAGGGCAAGAGTGTCAGATTATTGCTGTGATTGTAAGAGGTTTTTTTGCACCTAATATGGCCGTTATGGTACAAGATTAACATTCATAGTAAATAAAACTTGTTCAGACATAGTAAAATTGTTGTTATGACCATTCAGACATGAGACTAAGACATTAAACTGCCATCAGAGGGCTTGTGACCTACCTTTGCAATATTGGGCTCATCTTTCACGTTTGCAGTGGATGTGGAAGATATCAGAGCTTGATCATAATCTTCATCTATGGGCTCATCCTTCACCTTGACCAGAGGTGGTGAGGGAGACGACCTGATTGGCTGGTCAGCAGCATTTTCCTGCAATAGGGGAACAAAAAAATTATTGTTGCTGTTGTTTTAAACATCCATGGTAAAATGACATCCAATGTGTTTCTATGGACTGGTTTTCATATACACATTTAAGTGGATTGGAACTTACTCTTACAGTGTCTAATCTTGGTATCGGCAGGTTAACGACTTTTATCCCGTTCACTTCAGTCGCTGGTGAGGATATGTCCCTTCCTACAGGAACATAAGCAACATGTTGATTTGTTAACTATGTGAATACGTTTGCAAATTAAGTCATATAGAAAATACAATAATCCATTCATTGCAACAGTGACACACAAATGTGACACACAAAATCATGAAGTATGTGATTGAACCAAAATCAAAATGAAAACAACTGGACAGGAGGATGTAAGGAAGCATCAAGATGCTAGTTCTATTTCATTTGTTGAATGCTTATGACCTGTAATTAAGTAACATTTTGAGGTAATTGACTGGAGGTAATTACTTGAGGTTATTGGCTTTATTGCTACTTCATACATCTACCCCAATACATTGCAGAGAAAAATATTGTGCTTTTTTTATTCCACTATATTATTATGAAAGCTTTAGTTAATCTGTAGATTTTTTTAAACAATGTTATTATTTTGACTACAACAGTGTTCATCTCAGCATTAAAAGATGAGTATTGCAGTCGCCAAAAGCTGGTGGGCATCAACCATTTTAAAAGTTTCAAGGGACATTGAAAACGTCACTGGTTGGTAAAAATCTGCAAGTGTGATGAGAATTGTATACGTTAATCATGAATGCACTTCATTTTACCCCATGCTCATTTCTCTAATTCCCCTCCTCGACTCCCCTCCTCGACTCCTATCCTCGTGTCTTAGTCCCGCCCACAGGAGATGCGAGCGGAGGAGTCGAGGAGAGAGGAGGGGAAGCAGCAGGCGGTTAGAGAAATGAGAACTCCTCTCCTCTGAGCGGTCGTTTTAAAAGAGATGTCCACTAATGATGACAGGAGGCACAGCAGCCCTCTGTCTGATGGACAGATGTGTTCATGATGACTTATATATTTACTTTTAATTCATTGACAGTGCGGTATAATGAGACAATAACAGGCTACAGACATATATACACACATATATATTTATATACAATTTCTGATTCAAATAAGTATGAGAGCACTCTCATAATAACGTNCCAATATCGTGCATCCCTATTTTATACCTGTTAATAATTTAGTCTCTAATGTCTCATTAATAACTATAATGATCATATCAAGGTGTGCCTTAACCTCACAGTGAGGTTAAGGCACACCTTGATATGATCATTATAGTTATTAATGAGACATTAGAGACTAAATTATTAACAGGTATAAAATAGGGATGCACGATATTGGTTTTTTGAAACCGATACCGATAACTTCCTGCTTCTCAAGACCGATACCGATACCGATAACCGATATTATA
>NW_011371053.1:64051-65234 GCF_000735185.1 Notothenia coriiceps | reverse complement strand
TAGGGATGCACGATATTGGTTTTTTGAAACCGATACCGATAACTTCCTGCTTCTCAAGACCGATACCGATACCGATAACCGATAATAATATAATATATATATTAAATGTAGTTTTTTCCTCGTTTTAGCCCTGGGGTCGTCTCTGGCAAACTTCTTTCCTTTTTCAAAGCCTCGTCGATAGGTAAAAGCCCCGGTGCCTTTGCAGCTAGTTTTGGATTCGCAGCTAGTTTAGCAGCGCAGGCGTCTTCGTACGCTTTTAACACACCATCGTAGCGATGTCGATGTTTCAGGTGACTAATCAGGTTGGAAGTATTATAGCTCGTTGCCTTTTTCCCTCCTCGTGGAACTTCTGCATTGCATTTGTTAATACAAATAGCAAGCGAACTATCTAACTCTGAAAATTTGAAATAGTCCCATACTACCGACAACATGTTTGTTTACTGTCCTGGCTTCACGGCCGCACACCATTTACGTCACAGCCAGGCATGAGTTAGGGAGCGCTGGATTTGTGAAAAAGTCCCCTCTTCCTAAACCACTACCACAGTACTGGCAAAACGGGAGGAGCTGAGTGAAAAACCAGCGCCCCTCATCCCAATCCACCCACACCGCAGTATTTTTTTCTTTTTTTTTACCCAAAAAATATATTGTATATTATCGGGGCTATTAATACTTTTATCGGGTTTATCGGGATGACGTCATAATTCCTAATATCGGACCGATAATTATCGGCCCGATAATTATCGGCCCGATAATTATCGTGCACCACTAGTTTTAAAACTTGATTTAATAAAGTCATGTCAATCATCTTTGATCCCAGTGTGACACAAACAGCTTTGTTCAGTCTAAAACAATGTATAACCTAGAGACATAATGTAACTGAAGAACATGTTGTGTATTGTATGTAGGGGTGTCACGGTGTGAAATTTTCGGCTCACGGTTATTGTGACCAAAATTACCACGGTTTACGATATTATCTCGGTAATTTTTTTTTTTTTTAGTGTTAACATTAAGGTGAACATTAAGGTAAGTTTAGGTTATTAGGCAAGAAGCCAGTACTGTATGAGAACTAAGCTGTTTAGCGCCTTACAATGGCGTTTAGTAGTGCACTAGCTACCAACGAATAGAGCATGGCACCGCAGTAGGATGTATTTTAAAATGCTAGCAGTGGGCGTGCTTACACTGA
>NW_011371053.1:41356-63689 GCF_000735185.1 Notothenia coriiceps | reverse complement strand
GAATTATATCGAATCGTATCAAATCGTATCGTTGGCTGAATATCGTGATATATATCATATCGTGAGCTCAATATCGTGTATCGTATCGTATCGTGAGATTAGTGTATCGCTACAGCCCTAGCTCAGGGTGAGTTTGGCTGTGTTTCGCTGTCGCTAAACAAGGAAACCACACCTCCACGGAGCTCAGCGCGATTCACAACGTCCCGACCAATCAGAGCACACTGTGCTCTGAGGGAGGGTGGGGGCTGGAGCTATTGGAGCTACAACGAGCCGTTAAAGGCAGAGAGTGAAATTCAGTGAATACACGTAGTTTACAGAGATGCTGTATGAGAAACCAAAGTCATTTTGGAAAATTGCACAATATAAATCTATTCTAGTAGACCTCAACAATGGAATTATGATCAGTGGAAATGGCCATGACATGGGACCTTTAAATCACAAGTAGACAATGCTAAAGCTAATTGCGTTTGTTGGATTTGTTCTTTTCACTAGTGTGATGGAAGACATGTTATGGAAGACCTATCTTAAAAATATTTTATTTTGTGAAAGATCATGACCCAAATAAACTATAACTGAATGTGTATCTCTTATTGTTTTGACCCAGGTTGATATTTCGGCCTCAGGACATCATCCTGGCTCCAGATGCTAGTGGCAGCGTGAAAGAATTCTGCAGTCAGAACTGCCTGACCAGCTTCAACTTCAAGCAAGACGCCATCAAAAAATCATCTCAACCCAAATTAACCCCTTCACTCTGCAGCATGTGCAGCAGATACTGCATCGTAAGTCAAACACAACAGTGCTCATACTCAATATTATTTTAATTATCTATTGATATGTTGTTTATGTGCCTGATTAACATATGAATGTTTGGTCTATAAAAGGTCAAAAAGAGTGACGAATCAGCAATGTAGTGTCCCAAAGTTCAAGAACAAGTGTCTTGTTTTGTACATTTGTAAAGAATTCTGAAATGATTCATGTATTATCAAAATGGTTGCTGATGTGTGTGTGTTTGTGTCCAACCCCTGTTGCTGGTCAACATTTTACAAAAAACAGTTTGTAAGAAAAGAAAAGGTTGCTGATTTATTTTCTGCTTATATTAGCTTTAAAGTGCTTATATTAGCTTTAACATTAATTGAATGTTTAACATCAATATTATTATCTTTCCTTCCTTACATTACGATTATTTTCACAAATAATAATTAACCCAGATATAATCTTTATTTTAAAAGTAAGGTTATTATAAAAATTGTGCAACTTTTAGAGAGTAAATCAATCTTTGTTTGATTTAAAGCATTAAGCCTCAAAAGTCATCTGATATCTGATTATTGAACAATCTTGAAAAAATATTTCTAACAAATACAATTTTGAATCCTGCAATTTCAGCTTTAACCCTCTAACAGCCAGCGCCACCATTTGGTAGTGCACATATTGTGTCTTGATATCTTATTGAACAAGTTTAACTCCATCTGATTCGGCCATCTAAACCATTTGGTTGACATGTTATGCACAAAACAACCTCTAGATATCACTGTGGTTCGAACAGAATGCCCTTTAGCTAGCTTCCAATAGGCGCTTTCACACCGCAGTACTTTTCCCACAAAGGTTCATCAGAACTTAGTTCATGAGAACTCTTTAGTTCTCATGAACTAAGTACAGATCGCGTTCACACCGGAATAAGTCCCTGGGAAGGATTAGGCCAATGAAGCCGCTGACGTCACTTCTCCTTCTTCTGCTTTGGGCTTACTGGCAGGCCGCAAACAACTTCACGGCGTATACTGCCACGCGAAGTCTCCGGCCGGAAATCCCCAGAGTTGGGGACTGGCTTCAGTAGAAGCTGCTGGGACTCCCAGAAGCTTCTACTGAAGCCTTCCGAGTAAATCGCCAGAACGCCGACACCTCCTCATCTCCACCACTCCCATGTTTTCTATTGTGTTGCCATAAGTTAGTCTCTCTGCGTTTGTGCGCTGGGCTAATGCTAATAATGCTAATAATGCTAATGCGAGGATAATAAAATGGCGGCTTCACAAAACTTTTTGGGAGTTTTACGGGGCGTGGTTTGCATTCCGCCCAGCCCATCACAAATAGGAACCTTTTTCTCCCACGAAAGTCCCTGCTTTTCGGGACGGAAAAGAGGGTAAAAAGGTTCTCATGGACACATTTTTGTTCCTGATTTTTTTGGTGTGAACGCAACATTTCGGAACTATATCGGAACTAAAGTGGGAAAAGTGGGAAAGCGCCTACTGAGAAAGTTGGCATGCTAAAAATCACTCCTGAAGAAATCACTCTTTTTGGTCAACTTTTGTAAGGTAAGCATATCATTTGATATATTTTAGTGTCAGAGCACATGCTGAACAGAATTAGATAACTTAATGCACAAACAAAGTTTTAACAAGGGTGTAATTATATTTTTGAAAATATGCTCAACCAACCGGTCGAATTGGCTTTTTATTGTAAAACTAGCAATATGACTTTTTCAGAGTTTCAGAGATGTTTTCCAAATATGTTGAATAAATAGCTAGATTCATGGTAATATTACTAAATCTAGTACTGCCTTATGAGTCTCAGAGTGAAATAGTAATAATAATTTATATAGCCCCTTTCATGCATGAAATGCAGCCCAAAGTGCTTTACAAATGTAGCTAAACTTACAGTAAAGAGCTGAACTGAGCTCAACTTGTTGTATATCGTTTTTTTGTTTGATGTGCATTTATAGCTAAGGCCTTATAGAACAATATCTAACATTCAATAATGTTCCATCTTATTGTTTGTAATGACAGGGGTAAACGTATTATAATAGTACATGGTTTGTAATTGAGATTTTCTTTCCATTTTATAATTGATAGATGGACGCTAAACGCTTTTATGGAACAAAGCCCCGCAATCTTCTGGCTCTGATACCGGAGAATCCCCAAGAATCTGACGCAGAGAATCTCAGTGATGATGATAATGAAATAGATGATCCAGACGATCTGCCCACTCTCGAAGAAGTGTGTCCTTTTGTATCTGATGATGCGGAAGCCTCTACAAGCACATCTTCAGCACCACCTCCCCGGAAGAAGAGAAGAGGGAAAAACACCCTTAAAGTAATTTCCATGGAGGAGCTAGAGGAGATCCCTGGCCCACAAAAAGGCACTGAGAGAATCTGGAAGAAGGAAGACATTGAGCAATTCCAGGTTCCTGATTCAAGGTTTGAACCCCAAGATGAAGTAAAGACACCCTTTCAGTACTTCAAAACAATCTTCACTGACCAGATGATAGAACATATCACTCACCATACCAACCTCTACTCTGCCCAGGAGTTGGGAGACCCGATCAAGACGAGCTGTGAAGAAATAGAAGATTTCCTGGCAATACTACTCTTCATGGGTGTTTTCCACTTTCCAGCCATAGAAGACTACTGGCACGGAGCGTCACGTTTCAACTTGATTGCTGATATCATGTTGAGGAACAGATTTCAACAGTTACGCCGGTTTATTCATTTTAGTGATAATCAGCAGTTCAATGACAGCCCAGACCGATTCTTCAAAATCCGCCCACTCTTCGAGATGCTTCGTAAGCAGTGTCTCAAGATCCCTTCCACCTACAAGCAGAGTGTGGATGAGGTCATGGTGGCATGTAAGGGCACAAGGGCTGGCAATCTCCGCCAGTATATCGCCAACATGCCAGACAAGTGGGGCTTCAAACTGTTCTGCCGGGCCAGTTCCTCTGGGATTATTCATGACATGATGCTCTATCAAGGGGCGTCCACGTTTTTCAACGTTGCCCTAAGTGAGCAGGAGCAGAAGCTACTTCTAGGGGCCAAAGTAGTGACAACGCTGTGCAAAACCATAGAACTGCCACGGCTTTCAATCGTCTTCTGTGATGACTACTTCACCAGTTTCAACTTGATCCAGAACCTGCACTCAGGACTGGGTATCAAGTGTATCGGCACTGTCCGACAAAACCGCAACGGTAGAGCTCCCTTGATGACAGACAAAGAGCTGATGAAGAAAGGGCGTGGAGCTTTTGATTACAGATCTTCTGAAGGGGTCGTCGCAATCAAATGGTTTGACAACAAATGCGTCAACCTTCTAAGCAATGCCTGTGGGGTCGAGCCTGTTTCGACTGTCAAGCGGTGGAGCCAAGAGGCCAAGGCAAAGATTCCCATCCCATGCCCCTCACTCATTCCTGCCTATAATGAGCATATGGGCGGGATTGATCTTTCCGACATGTTGGTCCACCTGTACAAGACCCCAGCCAAGGCAAGGCGATGGTACTTTCCACTGTTCGGATACATGCTTGACCTATCTGTCTCAAATTCCTGGCTGGTCTACAAGAGGGACTGTGGCCTGCTGAACAAGAAACCCATGCCTCTCAAAAGGTTTCGCCTGGAGGTCGCCCACAGTTTGAAGCAAGTCAATAAGCCAGCCAAAGTCGGAAGACCCCCCTCCTCCTCACCACCACCCATGTCTCAAAATAAATACTACACCCAGACAGCTCAACAACCACCACCAGATGTGCGCTATGACAACTGTGGACATTGGCCACTTCACAGCGAGATGCGGGGCCGGTGCAAGGTCTGTCCAAAGGGAGTGTCCAGATGGAAATGTGGGAAATGCATGGTTTTTCTGTGCTTGAACGCTAGCCAGCAATGCTTTGTAGTCTACCACAGAAAATGGTAATGAATCTAATGCCCCAAAAATATAATTTGTGCTGTTGCACACAGATGAGCAAGTTAGGCCAACACAGGATATATACATTTGCTGTTAGGCCAGTTGTTTGTTGTTAGGCCAATTCAGCATATACAGTAAGATGAGCAAGTCTTTTTTTATTATGAAGAACACTTTTTCCATGATTCTAATATATTTGTATGAATATATCTGGTTGTATGTATTGCTCATCTTCCATAAAAGAAAAAAATGTATTTGAGTTTGTTTTATTTGAGTTTGATGCATACAAATACTGAAATGTATATGATGCACTTTTACCATAGAAGGCCAGCTCGACCAGTTGGTAGAGGCTCATAAAAATAAAACTGTGTGGTCAATAAAAATAATTAAAAATTGTTTGTGGTTATTTGTGTCCCATTTGATAAAGATATCCAAAGAAATAATTTTTCGATAGCTTTTTTCTTGGTCTGGCAAAAAAAGCCAGCGTTTTCTGTTTTGTTATAAATCAATAAAGAAATCCTGGAATTTCAGTATTAAATACAAAAAAAATGTGGCATCTTCAGTTTTAAATTAGATTGGAAAAAACCTGCATTGTTTAATGTTACACAAGTAGTACAGAGAACTGCTGACCCTGTAACCTACACTTTCTGTAGTGACAGGATTATTTTCTGAAATAACATCCACTGTTCTTTCTCCTCCCTCCTGCAGAGCAAACATGAAGTGATCCTGAGCGGTGCTGTCCACAAGCTCTGCAGCGATGCCTGCTTCAACCGTTTCCGGAAAGTCAACAAACTTTCCATGGCTGGCTGCGAAAACTGCGGCTCCTACTGCCTCAAGAAATCGCTCATGCTGAAGCTGAAGGACAGCCACAAAACTTTGTGCAATGCAGAGTGTCTGGCCAAGTACAAAGAGGTATGAATATGACATTCAGGGTCAGACTGGTGCAGAATATGGCAAGGAGGTCATAAGACTGAATATTCAACAATGTATTGCTAATCATTTGTGGTGTCAAATGGTAAAAAAGTTGATGTGTAAATATGTGAGAAGGGATTTAAACAGTTTACTTAATCACGCTACAGCTTGCTTACCGTACTAAGGCTACATACATTAACTAAGTGAAACATTTACTACTTTTATTTATCAGATTTTATAGTTATAAACAAATGTGGTTCTTTCACTACTTGCAAGAGGTGAATTCCAGCACAACAACACATTTAAACATTACAGCATGGCTAAAGTGTGCCAAATATATAGATACTCTCTAAACAATAGAGCACACTTACTTACCCAACTATATGAGAACAACACCCGGGGCTCCATGTTTTTCTTGAATTCTTGTTACCGTCAATAGTGAATTGCTGAAAGTAATGCTGGCTTCATTAAAAGATTTTTATATGTTTTTCTGTATCATAGAATATTATGCAATAACCTTCATTAGAAGAGTCACTGGACAAAACAAGACAGTCTGTGCTTATGTTTAGTATGATCTACAGATGGTCTGATCCGTACAGTTTGAGCATCAAAGTTGTGGCCTGGACGCACAGATTTAAACATGTACTTAACACAAAGCAAAAGATTGTTAAAAGTCCTCAAATGTCTGTCTTGTCATTTCATAACAGAACACTAAGACCAACCAGCCCTGCGTGATGTGTAACACTACCCGGCTGATGGGAGAAATGATTCACAACAAGAACAGTGACAACTCAGTGAGCCTGTACTGCAGCAGCAGCTGTGTGATGGCTTTCAAGGTCCAGTCCGTCAGTGCATCAGGTACAAGAAGTTTACAAGACAGATTTACTACCTCGCTCTTGGCTGCTTTGATGTTTTAAAATATTTGTAATACTCTTTCCTTCTCTTTTTTTGTAGGTGCTCGGGTGAGTTGTGATAATTGTGGGAAAAACACAGTCCCCGCCTACCACCTGGCCATGTCAGATACCTCCATCAGGAACTTCTGCACTCTGCCTTGTGTCATGGCTTTTCAGGTAATGAGGTTTACTTATTAAATCACACTCTTGATTATTGTTTACATAGTAAATACAAATTTAGAGCAGGGCAATATATCAATATTGTATCTATTGTGATAATTAGACACATAAGGTAAGATATCGTCTTGGAAGGTTATTTTCCGGGTTTTCAAGGCTGTATAACAGCAAAGAGATGTCATCTTCTGAATGTTCCTGTTCTTGCGGTTCAAATGTTTGCATATACGCAATTAGCCAATATATCCACACAACTAATGGTTATTATCACTACATACAATTCTTATCCTTTGTTGAAAATGTGTAGTTAGCTGTTTTGCTCATTCCTTACTCTGCCTAGAAACTCTACATGAAGGAATTTTCACTCTTGTTTATTGTTTTCTGTGCCATAGGAAAGGTTCAAGAAGTCCCAGACACAGGTGAATATTTTTACCAAGTTGCCCGTCGGATCACCCCAAATCCAGATCACCTCCGCCCAAAATCAGCAAGAAATCCCCAAAGCACCACTGAAACTGAACTGCTTCCAGTGTGCCCGCAACATACAATCTCTACCTGAAGTCATCCAGATCAAGGTAACAAGGTTTTTTGTCAAGGACCACATTTCTCCACTTTGAAGGTTGGATGAATCTCATCACACCGCAGAAGCTGGCGGTAAACAGGAAATGCAACATGTTAGTGAGAAGGTGTAACAGTATTAATCATGGACAAATCCCACAACTGTAGATTTAATTGAATTCCAAGTATGTTGTTTTCTTGTAAATAGGCCCAATCCCTCTTGGGATTTTGGACTAAAGTATTTCCTTTTTGCTAAAACCGATCATTTGAACAGGTCTTACACTGCCTGTAAAATACACAGAAAGTGTGGTGTTGTATGGTTTATCCAACATTGCAATCTTTTCATCATAATCCTGAAGAATTTGAAAAAAGTTAATTTTTTTATCTTATCCTTGAGAGTTGAGAACTTGATGTACATACTGACATGCCTAATGTTAATACCTCTGTGTGTGCAGGACCAAATGGCTTTCGTGTGCAGCATTGATTGTGCTCACGAGTTCAAGAAAGACAACAACGTGACGAGCCTGTGTGAATACTGTAAGATCGAAAAGATCACCAGAGACGCTAAGAGGATAGACAACAGAGACTGCTACTTCTGCAGCGACGGTAACCAGACAGATGGAAATATGTATACTAAAAATTGCAATAACTGTCTGAAACGATATTTTTACATACTAAGATTAAACTCTAGAATTGTAAACAGTTGCACCAGACATAGCAACAATATGGAATATTTCAGGAAACTTAAACTGGGGAGAAGCTTTTTTTATATATATGTATATGACCATGTTTTTTTACATTCTACAGTCAAAAATATTATAATAGTATTTGGCTAATTTAATTTCCTGATGACAATAAAAAACACATTCAAAGAATATAATTATGTACAAGTTGTGTTGTATATGTTTAAAGAACACACTTGATGTGATAAAGCCTCCCTTCTCCTTCCTCCCAGGATGTAAGCTCCTCTTCAGACACGACCAGACTAAAAGCTGGGGGAAGCACTGTAACTCCTGCGCCTACTGCTACAGTGTGTCCAAGGAGCTGGTGACGGCTCAGTACGGAGGCTCCACCGAGGAGTTCTGCTCTGACGAGTGCCGCTCCAAATACACCATGCTCTTCTGCCACGTAAGCAATGCAGCTTTTAAAATCATAGGTGGAAGGAAAAAAAATGGATCTAAATGTTTATTCACTGTTTCTCTCTCAGGTTGCAAAATGTGACACCTGCGGCCGCAAAGGGAAACTGAAGCAGAGTCTTCCCATGCTGGGAGAGGTCAAACACTTCTGTGATCTGATCTGTCAGCTGCAGTTCTGCTGCGATAAAGTGGCCATGCAGGGAGAAATCGTCAAAGGTATGGAATTATTTTTGCCGCTCCATTTATTTTCCTCTAATTATTTTTTTAAACATACAGTATTGTCCCCTCATTTGAAAACAAATATTGATCTGATGTCCTTAGAGGAAAAAATGCCCACGTAAAAAAAAAAAAGGTTAAAGTAATTATTACATCAATTATTCCTGACACAATTAAATATTTTATTCTTTTTTATTTTAATTGAATAATGATGAATTGTAATAATTTTCTGTGTACTAAATCCTATGTCGCAGTCTGTCAATGTTTAGTAACATTGATGGTTCTGCATTTAAATGTTTTAATTGGGCAACCAAAACATTTGAATCTATTTGGCGCCCATTATAAACTAGTTTCAGCTGGTGGAAAATAGTCAAAACTACAACTTTGAAACCATATTCTAGATTTAAAACCTGTTAAAATTAAATGTGTGTTTTTATGCTGTTTTGGCTGTCAAAAATAGTAGTTTTAGTAGGTTTAATTTGTCAATTTTTTGTTCTGTATCTGTATTTTGGCTACACAATAACAATACTTTTTATAGGATTGGAATTTGATTTTTTTTTAATAAAAGCATGCGCAAATCAATAAAAATGTTACGAATTCTATTGGCTATATATCCCACTGACTCCCTTTTGTGTTTTCTGGTGTTTTCCTACTTCAGGTACAGCGGAGGCCACACCCATCATCGCCAGCGTCATCTCACTTGCAGGACCTCCAACAGAGGAATCAAACGCTTCCAACCGAACTGTCCAGACAAATACACAACACACAAACACAGGTACCTTAATTTTCGGACTATAAGCCGCGCCTTTTTCCCCATTTTTCGACGCTGCGGTTTATATAACGGTGCGGCTAATCTATGGAATTTTACAGCTAACGGCCACTAGGGGACCTCCTAAATCTATGGATTTTACAGGTTACAGTCCACCACCTTTAACTCTATGGGCTCTATGGCCGCTCCGCGCCCCCCACCTTTAAGCGGCGGGTTCCAGCAGGAAAAGCTGGAGGCCGGAAAAGAGTGAGACAGGTAGCGCGCAAAAGTAAAAGTGGAACCGAGAGTGGTACGAGAGACAGAACGAGAGCAAGACAGACAGACATTACGAGAGCGAGACAGTTTGTCCCCGTACCACTGGTTGAAAACCACTGCTGTAGATAACTGCCGGTACGTGCGCTGGGAGCGCACCGTTTAAGTTTGAAAGTTGAAAAGTTTGTGTGTCTGAAACGCTATGTGATACAGTACAGTTTACACAGCACATGTTCTGTAGCTACTATTGCACTAAATGGTAACACTTGAATACGTTATGCAAATATGCAACTTGTTTGTTGAAATGTTAATAAATGGGAGCTTCCTCAAACAGCCATCTCTTTCCCACGAACCCTTACATATGGTAATTAAACATTAAAACACCTGTGGCTTATAGTCCAGTGCGGCTTATATATGTACACATCATTCAATTTGGCTGCTGCGGCTTATATTCAGGTGCGCCTTATAGTCCGAAAATTACGGTATTTATGAACTATATTCAAACCTATAAGAAAGAAACATGCTGTTTCCTCATTCGATTATTTTCCAGTGTTGAATGTGATGGTTTCTTACTCTGTCATTGTCTCAACAGGCACATCCTGTCATCCCAAGAGCTTTGGAAATGTAAGTTGTTGTATCTTATATGTATTTTGAAGTGTTTTTATTCTGGAGTTGTTACTATTTATGTACTTCCTCCTTCAGGTTAGTGTTCAGACGGATACAGTGAACGTTCCTTCTCCTTCCCGCCCAAAAATCCTGAAGAACAAGGCCGTGCTCTGCAGACCGCTGGTGCAGAACAAAGCGATTTCCTGTAAGACGCAGACAGTCGATGTTGAAGCACAAACGGGTAACTACCAAACGTTGTTCCTATTGTAACAACATCTCTTATCCATAGTCAAACAAATAGACTATACACCAATGTCATTGCTGGTTTTTGTATGTAATGTTTGATAATCATGTCTGAATACGTAATAACGGTAGCAGACCTTGAGTTGGAAAATTCGAAGTTGTTTATGAATGTTTTCTACAAATGCTTTAAGTCTCTGCAAGCATATACTTTATTAAAAATCAGTATTTTAATAAGAATAAAATCTTAATTAGAGACTGTTCTCCTGCAGAAGGCGCCAACTGGTAAATCTAAAACTTAAAAAAACATATTATCCATTTCGATGTTCTGTTTGTGTATTGGTTTGTACATCTTTGTCTTTACATACCCCTGCAAATATTAAGCAGTGTTGTTTTGTACTTAATAGCCTACAATAAAATCCTTACTGAACAAACAAAAAACAGAGATCATTGTTTTTGGAGCAAAGAAGGACCGATTAAAAGTAATCAGAGCTTCAGTCAGCAGACTACAAAACCACTAATAAAACCAGAAATGTAGGTTTAGTGATGGACTCAGACCTGAATTTCAACAGCCACATTACAACAGTCATTAGGTCTGCTTATTATCACCTGAAGAATATATCGAGGATTAAAAAACTAATGTCACAACAGGACTTAGAAAAGCTTGTCCATGCTTTTATTTTCAGTAGTCTCGACTACTGCAATAGTGTATTCACAGGGCTCACAAAAATCCATCAGAAAGCTGCAGCTGATCCAGAACGCTGCTGCACGTGTCCTCACTAACACTAAAAGAGTGGATCACATCAGTCCGGTTCCGAAATCTCTACATTGGCTTCCAGTCGGCCAAAGAATTGATTTTAAAGTACTATTGCTAGTTTTTAAATCATTACATGGTTTAGGACCAAAGTATATTGTTGATCTCCTACATAATTATGAGCCATCAAGGTGCCTCAGGTCTTCTGGGACGGGTCTGCTATCGGTTCCGAGAGTAACAACAAAACATGTAGAGGCAGCATTTAGCTGTTATGCCCCGACACTCTGGAACAAACTACCCAAATCATGCAGGTCCGCAGAAACGCTTACTATTTTTAAATCGAGACTAAAAACATATCTCTTTGCCGCTGCTTTTAATTGAGATGATCATATTCGAACTACAGTATGCCTTTTAAACATGTATTATATACCTGTAGTGTTTATTTTTATTATTTTATTATCTTTGCTTTGTAATGCCTGTTTGTAAAATGCCATTTATATAATGTGTTTCTACTGTATAAAAAGTATTTTAATTTGTTTTGTAAAGCACTTTGAATTTTTGCGTACAGAAAAGTGCTATATAAATAAACTTGCCTTGCCTTGTTTCCTGATTAGCACAACTTTTGAAGGCGCTGGCCCGAAACTTCTTTATTGACCTATCCCTTCTAATTTTGATTTTTTTTTACAACTTGTCTTTATTTCCCCCCTCTCTACAGATGACATCTTTCCTAAAATCCTGATCGTTCCCGTCCCAGTGCCGGTGTATATTCCTGTACCCATGAATATGTACAGCCAGTTTACCCCCCAACCTATGGGGCTGCCATTTCCAGTATGTCGAATTCATTTAAAAATAATTATTAAAAAGTAGGTGTATGCCGTCCTCCTTACTTACAGCCCCTCACACTCTGTTACTTCCTTCCTGCCTACCCTAGGTGCCGGTACCCATGTTCCTGCCTGTGACAATGGACAGCGCTGAACGCATCTTAGAAACCATCCAGGAGATAAAGCAAAAGATCCCGTCCGACCCCTTCGAGGCAGAGCTCATCCTCATGGCCGAGATGGTGGCAGAACAACATGAGAACAGCAACAAGGAGGAGAGACCAAAGGAGAAGGTGGCGGGAAAAGACAGACAACAAGTAACTGCTCCAGATGGTAAGAGAGAACATTTTGAGGTTTTAGTTTAGTAGAAAACATGAAAAGAAAGAATGGCATTAGGGAACCCGGATAATCAATGTAGACAAGGGTAAAGTCACTTTTTAGACATTGAATAATATATCATATGAATTAGAGTTACATCTTTTTTATGTATATAACATCTTAATCTACAGAATAACTACAGCTTCAAGATCAAATGTAGTGGGGTAAAAACTTGGGGGTTAATACTCTGGGCCCAGGAGTTCAACACTTTTAATCCCTATCTGATTAGATCAGATTTGGATTTTGGGTAGTTCAAAACCAAAAAACCGGATTAGGATCACTTTGATATCAGATCAGGAAATCCAATCCAAGCTTTAATCTGGATCAAATCTTCAAAACGGGTAGTTCAAACCGACAACACAGGATTGGGATCAGTTTGATCCCAAAAAACTGGATTATCCTGATCCCACCAGAGGGGTGGATTACCAGAGCAAAATGTACTGTACAATTTATTTTAAAATATATTTCAATTTAAATAAGATGGCAAAGTTTGTTGACTGAAATACACAATTTTTAGCCTTCATGGGAAAGACATTTTATTTTACATTTTTGCTCACGTTTGTGGTGGCCTATTTTATTTTCAACCAAATTTTGATGACATAAATGTTTATGCTCATAAAAGTATCACAAAAAAGATTGTCAATCACAAATGTAATTTAGTAAAAATATCTTCAACAAAAAAAAAGTCCATCTGTCATCACCTTTCAAATTTAAAAATATAATTAGACATTATAGATGTCTCTGCAATGTGGTCTCTTGTCTTCCTTGTATTATTTTTCATATCCACTAGATGGCGATCGGTAGGATTAAAGCACTGATATTCAGGATCTAGTAATCTTGAAAAGTCGTAATCTGGATCAGGTTGATCCTATCCTGAATTGCTTTGAACTCCAGGGACAAAATCTGGCCGACTTGTCTGATCCTGGATCACAAAAAATGGGATTTCAAAATCTGATCGGATCTGATTGAGATTAAAAGTTTTGAACTCCTGGGCCCTGGAGATGTCTAAAAATACTTTAGCAGGAGCACAAGAGCAAAAGACACTTTTGTTACGCTGCTATGGACAATCTGCAATAAATGCACATTTTATGGACAATCTTGCACCAAAGATATTGATATTGAAGTGACTGTTATTTTGTATATATTGATTGTTGTGGCTTTTTTTTATCTTAATGTGTGCATATGTGTAAATGTGTCGGTTGATTGTGTATATAGGATATATATATTGTGTACATATTTTTAAACATAACTATAATTTTACATTCGGGATTGTTGGAAACGTCATTTCGATCTCTTTGACTCGACTTTTGATTTAAAAAAAAACAGTAAACTGGCAATTTTTCAGGATATTATTCCAGTGTATGGAAAAGGAAAGAATTGCGTGACTCTCAAAGATAATGACATTCGAGATAAATGTGTATCCATTACCTGTCGCATCAAATTGTTTCCCTTTTTTAGTTTGATAAATATCATTTATATATAAATATTACGTGTCACACTATATGAAGAGTTCCTCATGTTTATTTCACAGATCACAACAGTAACTACAGTGATGACTTAGACACCGAAGACTTGGCAAGTTTTCTCAATAACTGGGAGGAAGCCTCCTCTGATCCAGCCGTCAGGTCTCCCAGTCGGCCGCACGCTCACGAGAAGCTCAACCCCGTTATAGGCATTCCCCTGGGCCTGACTAATGAGCCTTTCCCCAAGCCCAAGCCTGCCATGGACATCGAAGCAGACTTCACTGTCGGTGAGGTTTGCACATTTATGGCATGCAACAACATTTGAATTTGATCTCCCCTTGTCCTGTGTTTAAAAAGCGTAGTTGAAGTGCTCGGGAAAACACATCGTTTGGTGGGCATGTCTAATGTTTAATTTGGTTTTATTCCCAGAAACGTTGGAGAAAATGGCCCGTTTAAGAGACGAGTCCAGGCGCACCCCGAGCCCTCCGCCTGCTACTCCAAGGCGACGACAAGCTCACAGGAAAGCCAGAGAAAAAAAGGTAGGTGCCTGGGGAAACAGAAAGGAGGCTGCTTTTGCATTTAAGACAAGATGGGATTGTACTTAAATGTGTAGTTAGACACTGGGAATACCTACTATATGGCTTGTTGTCTCACCCTCATTGTATTTATGAGTCGACCTCTTCTATGTCTCCACTTTGTCTAAGGGTCGTAAGCCAAAGCGCTCATCTAAGACAGCTGAAGTGTCGACTCAAAAGGCCGAAGCAGTAGAGTTCCCTAAACTGCAGAGTGAATATGGAGTTGAAGCCTGGAAGCGATGGATCCAGAAGAGGCCAACTCAGCCCAACATGGAGAAACCACGCTTTGGTTGTAAGTCTGGAAGTAAAGTAAATACAACCACTAAAGCCGAGACTGATAGTTATTTTACTTGACCTGATTATGCACTAGCGTTTCCATCGAGTGGACAATATTATTTTGGAACACTCAAATGCCAAGAGGGAAAATCCAATTGACTGAGCCACAACAACAAAAAACCTTGATGGTTGTTGTCTGTGAGAATTTCAAAAATAATCTGCTAGTTTTTTGACATGCAGAAAATTATTTTTTTAATTCTCCTAAATATAAGGATTTCCTGCTTTTTGCTGTTTTATTAGCTTTTTTTCTTCTGACTGACCAAATGTCTTAAAAGTAATTTAAAGACACCTTTGAATTTGAGAATCTGTGATGGACATCTTCCACTTTTTTCTAGCATTTTATAGACCAAGCGATTAATTGTCAAACTAGTGCTAAATACATTAAAATAATTGTCCGTTACTGAGCTAAATCACAGGACATAACATTTGTAATCTTGATTAACTATCCATTTATTGTTTGGATGTTTTTGTTCAATAACTTGAAGTTAAACACATTTTCGAGGCCTCAAGTCATTAACAGCTATTTGAAAGCCTTTGATTTAAAGCCCCTCTCTTTGATGCCACATATTTCAAGTTTTGATTTCAGGTGATTGGTGATGGTTTTCACTGTGACATACTCTCTTATATACAATCTTTTTGCCCATGTTTTTTCGGTAATATCTTTTTAAACTTTGTTCATTGTTGACTGCTTATATCTTGATTTCAGCTCGCCCCATAGAGTTGAAGGAGGATGTTCTCAGCTGCACCACGGCTGAGCTGAGCTACGGTCTTTGTTCTTTCATCAGTGAGGTGAAACGACCCAATGGAGAGTCGTACTCCGGCGACAGCCTCTTCTACCTCTGCCTCGGCATTCAGCAGGCAAGTCATAGGACACTCATGGAAAAAGTTTGACCAAGCAGCTCAGAATGTGTCTAGTTGATGAGGGTTTATTACGCACATTTTTTTGTAATGGTAACAAAGCTTAAATCATTTCCTTCTTCACAATAAAAGCACTTGTGTTCCAGATCTGATTTCATTCTTGTAGCTTTTTAATCTAATAATGAAACTAAATAAAATCACAAAAAGTCAAGAAAGGTAATATGCGTACATATATTCTCCTCATTCAATGAAATGATATTGACGCTTGCTTGACTATTGTCATTGTGCTCATTGTGACCCTGGAACCGTTCCCCTCTCCTCAGCATCTGTTTACAAACGGTCGTGTGGAGAACATCTTCATGGATCGGTTCTACAACAAGTTCGCCACAGAGTTCACTACTAATCTTAGACATTTTAAACCTTCAATCACAGCAAGTGGTGAGTTATTCATGTTCTTGCAATTTCTGTCAATATTTCCGTTTTTCCTGGTTTGACACAAACACTTGATCAGACTTCTAACCGCTCTCCTCCCTCTCTGCAGGTTATGTCCATTCCCGTGTGGAGGAGGAGTTTCTCTGGGAATGTAAACAGCTGGGGGCGTACTCCCCCATCGTCCTCCTCAACACTCTGCTCTTCTTCTGCTGCAAGTACTTTGGCTTCACTACGGTGGAGCAGCACCGCCAGCTGTCCTTCGCCCACGTCATGCGCTGCACCAAAACCAACCATGACAACAGCAAGAACACCTTCCTGCGCTTCTACCCCCCAATATCCATAAACGAGGCAGAGCCAGGTACCAGAATGGCCTAGGGTTAAAATAAATACCTGTCTGTTCCATTCCACTATGTATTTAAAACACATTTAAAAACACCTCAAAAGTCTTTCTAAATCTTAACTTAACTATCACAAATTTGGTGATTTAAGAAGTCTTTGAGAAAGTCAAGCAATTATTTTGCAGTCAAATACTGCTCTGTATAATTAGTCTTTTTTTTTACAGAGTTTTTCATCCTGTAAACATTTAAAAAAAACACTGCAGACAGTATTATCTGTTGTAAAAATACCTGGGGCGTTTTATTTCAAAAGTTAATCTGTGTCTATTGTTAGTTTAGTTATGTAGTGCAAGTTGAATGGCTGTAGATTCACATAACTGTAAACATCTTACTGTTATTCTAAATGTATTTATTAATAGTATTTTTAACCAGCAGGTACATGTTAAATCCAACTTTGGATGTATAAATATTGAAAAAGTTTGAACTGTGTTTGTGTCCTCTAAAGATCCAGAGGTTCCAGCTAAGAGGCGTAAGGAGGAGGAGAGTAAAGAGGATATCCTGGAGATGATGGAGAACACAGAGAACCCTCTCCGCTGTCCGGTCAGACTTTACGAGTTTTACCTCTCCAAGTGGTGGGTATATTCCATTACCAAACTACTTACAGCAGCCTGTTTCAATTATAAAATGGGCACCTGCCTATTGTTTATATAGGAACTTGAAAAAAGGGAAAAAATGCTGATCACCATGTTGATATGATTTACAATTGTCTTCCATCCAGCTCGGAGTCGGTCAAACAGCGCACCAACCTGTTCTTCCTTCAGCCTGAGCGCTGCTGCGTCCCCAACAGCCCCCTATGGTTCTCCTCCAGCCCTCTGGACGACAGCACAAAGGAAAACATGCTCATTCGCATCCTCACTGTCAGAGAGCTGCATGTCAGGAGGAAGAAAGATGGAGGGATAAAGCAGAAGAAATCCGATGATCTACCATTCATACCTGGCGAGGAAGAAGAGGGAGATTCAGAGTGAAAGTGATGCGGGAAGATACCTTTTTATTGGTGTATCAACTTGTCGTGTAGATATTATAAATAAAGAGATTAGATCATTTGAATATGACCTAATAAACAGAAACGGACAGAATAATCCCTATGGAGCATGAGTACCATTTTCAGAACTGCAATTAAAGTGATATTCCTTGTTTTGGAACTGAGATGGAAGACTCAACTAAGAATTCGGACCATCAACTACTTGCTCAATTGGACACAAAGCTATACTGCATTTTATCTGCTAGATGGTAGATTCCCAATTTTGGTTTAGGTTATCAGTGAGTAAATGTCCAGAAGACAAACAGCTAACTGTGATGCAGATTTAAATTGGCGACCAACATTTATAGTAATTCATAATGTAAATACTACCAAAATGTGCCGTGATTGTGCATTCTTCCATATCTGCTGGTTTAAATGATTCAACAGGCTTCTCCAATTTGCCCTTGGTAAAATGTTAGAAACTGAACTTCAACAAAAGAAAATAAGTTTCAATGAAAGATTCAAATAGTTTTTTACATTTCGTTTTGCCTCACTCGCAGACAAATGAACCGATTTTAGGAATTCATTTGTGTATTTGAAAAAAAAGATTAAAAGCAATGTATCATGTTTGAAAAGACTTTCACACCATTGGAACATTTCACTAAGTTACCTTTTGTTGACTGAATGCATTGAAGTGAGTTTTGATGACTGCATTTTGGACATAGGGCCTACTGTTTTCAGTCAACTGTCCTCTCATATGATTTATTGCATTACCTTGACTCTCTGGCGTTATAAAAAAAATACTGTTCTGTCATGTATATCTTGGTTACATTAACCCCCATTCCAGTATGGCTGCCGATGTTCTTGACATTTTCTATTCTATGTTTTTTTTGAATAAAATCCTTTCAAATGTAGTTGTTTTATGTGAAAACAGCTACCGGGTGGAAGTTGTTGAATTGTTGTATGCGTTTCCTAATGTTTGTTTTCTTCAATGTAGGAACAGTAAATGCTACAACATGTTTTGTTTCCTTGGGTCCTCATAAACCACACACGCCGGTAATGTATTGTGTTTGTATGTCCTCACGGTAGTGGATACATCCACGTCCGCTCATTGGCTGCTTTTAGAGTCATCCTGTGACGTTACAGTCAGTGATTGGTTGGAGTCGCTGCTGCTCGCCGTATATGTCGTCGCTTCATCGTCACGTGGTCTCGGGAAAAAGACGACAGAGGAAAGATGGCTGCCACTGTGTTAGATATACCTTTAGCCCTTCTTGCTTTTACTGTGGGATATTGAAAGAAAGGTAAACGTGTTTAAAAATATATTTACTGAAACTACACCTATTGGGGTCAAAATCAGTGGGCAATGTGTTGGAAAACCAATACTGGCATACTCTCCACTTGCTAGTTAGTGTTAGCATGCTAGCAAGACATGTGCAAGGTATAAAACAAACCAGTCAGATCCAACTTTGTACATTTAAACAAAACTGGTTTAATAAAATGCAATTATACAGAAATGTGTACACTTTGCCGGGTAGCCAGTATATTTTCTTTGGTCATAGTTGAATAATATGTTTCTAGCTTTTTATCTACACATGTAAGTAAATATTTGAAGTGACTTTACAGACTGCCTTATGTTTTTTTATTTATTTGATTCACAGGAAATGGTAATATTACACTCCTAAACTGACAATAGAATGGTTACTGTCATGTTCAAGTTTCCAAAATCACCATTTATCTCTACCTATATGATTATGTACACAAACAAGGAATTTGACTCCTTATGAATTGCTCTTAATGTACACACGCAGAAATAGAATCATATCTTAACAATGTGAAACAATGGTTAACAAGATTAACATAAAGTGTTGTATTGGTAGAACAGTAAATGGTTTAAGTAATAATTTGCTAAAACCAATTTTTTTCCTACTATATATTTATGGAAAACAGTAGGCTCAGATCTCATATAATCCCTAACCTAATATCTTTATATTGGGACATTTTCCTAGCTGTCATGGAGAAGCAAAGACGCCAACTGACCCCAGAGCAAGATGCCCTGGAGTACATAGTTGCCTGTAGAGACAAACCCTTCCTGGAGGAAAAGTTTATCAACTCCTTTAAAGGTAAGAGGTACAATTCTGATAGCAGTCACTCCTTTTTTGACGGACCCAAAGCCTCCTGGTGTGTTAGAAGGAGTTTAAATGACATAAGTCCTTTGAGGAAAGATGTGAAAAATCTAAACATTGGTGCATTATAATTGAGGTTTTTATAAATTCACTAGGAGTGAAACACCACAGGTCATCACAGACTATTTTTCACTTAAATATGTCCACACTTGTAATTGTTAGTATGGTACATTTGTTCTTTAGGATTTAAAGTAAGACGTCCTGGGTACATTTACGATAACCCAGTTTAGAGTTATACATGGCAGACAAAGTTAAAAGTTCCACAAGATGTATATAAAAGGCATTCATTCCTTTTTCCAAATGTAATTTGGGTGTCATGTCAGGAGAAGTGTTGTCTCATTGTGAAAATATATTTGATAAAATACAACAATGATTGTGGTCATCCAAATTCATCATTACTAGACTAATGCTTTCATGTTAATCTATGCTTCATAGGGAAAGGAGTGTTTACCAGCAGAGCCATTGAACCATCCGCGTTTGTGGTTGAATATCGGGGGGAAATCTTCTCTCCAAAATACACAACGCGTAAGAAGAAATGTGGCGATAATCTGAACAAATATTTCTTTGAGTTTTCATGGAAAGGAGCACAGTGGTGGTAAGTTACGTCAGAAAGAGACACGGTTAACTTATCTAAAGTGTTTTTTTAAGAAAACAACATGGTTAAGCGCAGTCATTTCAAATGTTCTTGTTTCATTAGAACGTTTTTTTTTGCAGCGTTGATGCCTCAAAGGATGACGGGACCCTTGGACGGCTTGTGAATGACGATCACATAAGTCCCAACTGTGAAATTAAGAACATTTTCTCTGAGGGAAAACCACACTTGTGCCTGTTTGCTGTAACAGAAATATCTCCAGGTGAGGAGATAACTTACGACTATGGGGACTCGTCTTACCCATGGCGATCAATGGTAAGTTTGTATTACAGAACAAGCATGACTTTTGATCTTTGTATGAGAATTACAGACATATTCAAACTAGTTCAGTCTAACAGTCTTGCAATCAATCCTCCTTCCTTTAAGGTTGTATAACGTCAATATTTTGTTGAAAACGTTTATGAGAAGAGTCTACTCTGATTGACATAAATGGAATAGACAAATATTAAACACAATTGAAAGTATAATTTCCCAAATCGAACTTACTGCAACTCACTGCGGGAATGCAATTACAGTCATACAAATCACTACCATTGATTTTGGTTTCAAACTGCTTTAATAAAACAACAAGTACACAAATAGTTTAAAGGTTGTATATGATCTAATACCAGCAACTGGTTGTAATGCTAATGTTTCGTTCTTTAGTGGAACTATCATCATTTAACAATGTATTTTATACACACTTCAGCTCTTCTTAAATTGGGACATCTGCTCATACAGACATACAGTTTGTCTTGATTAACAAAAAGGTATGCCGTTAATTATTTTAGACCAATATGAAAATAAAATGGTCAATGTGACAAATAGTACGCATTTGAAGATAAGAATTACTATAATGACAAAAAACATATAAATAATGCATAAAATAATTTATCAAATATTTAAAAGCTTTATTTTCTGATAATTCAATTTATTTATGTGCTCAGTTGCAACTACGGTCATTATTTGGCTTAAAGGCTACACTGATATTATTATTATTATTATTATTACACTCTATGAAGATATAGATTCCAGTTGTGACTATGTATGATTGTCGAAATCTTGTATGATCCAAACATTTCCAGTAACTCCAGTAAAGTCCCAAAGTAAAAGTTTATTAAACGTGTCCTATCATGCAAAATGCACTTTTTGATGATTTTTATACATAAATATGTGTCCCCGGTAAACCCGCAAGAGAAAAAGCATTTGAGCTAGGGCTGCACGATATATATATATTTTTTTAAAAGACGTGCGATATGAAGTAGTCAAATGAACTCAATCACCTCGTGTTACAATTATTTTGCTGCTTGCTACAAAAGGAAAACTTGCGCGGCTCTCATGTCAGGGGTACTTGAGTGAGTGACAAGCAGGCTTTGCATGCACAGCAAACCACCAATCACAACCATTCTTGATCAGATCACAGCAGGATAACCGAGTTAGCTCAGCTTGTTGCTCTGATAACTTAAGATCCAGAAGTCCGTGACTAAAATCCTTCATCCGGTTAAATATCGTTAAAAAAATACCAATTGTATAGCATTTAAAGTTCAAGAAAGGATGGTTTGCGGAAAAAAAACCTGGTATTTTCTTCAATTCCTGTATTTTTTCATATCGCAAAATATATATCGCAGGGGAAGAAAATATCGCAATGTCAATTTTTTCCAATATCGTGTAGCCCTCATTTGAGCTCCATACTGTTTCAGAAATAATCCTTGATGTGTTTTTGTTTTTTTTAAAGCTAAGGACCGAAAATCAGCCCTTCTCTAATAGGGCTGAAACAGGCATGAGGCATGGCTAGAATGGGTGATCTGTTTGTTATTTTGATCAAAACACATCATAGACATATTTTTATATATATCCGAGACCCATAATATATGCCTAAAAATAGCATGATAGGAAACCTTTAAAGAAAGATGCATGTCATATACAGGCAATAATAGTTCGCTATTTTTGAGAGGTAGAAGAGAGCCTTAAAAATGAATTATAAAAACTTGCGGGAGCGAGCCCAAGTCACGCAGCTCGACTTATTCCCGGCAGTTTTACTGCCGTCTGTCGGGTGGACTGCCTGTTGCGCCAGGGTGTGAGTCCAGACAAGCCCCTGGGATGCGAAGTGTCAGTTCGAGATGACTGAATCGTGACGGCCAATCGCT
>NW_011371053.1:28483-41311 GCF_000735185.1 Notothenia coriiceps | reverse complement strand
TCTGTCGTCCGCTTTTTTGAAAATTTTTACGCACAAAAAGACTTACACAACAACAAGAATTAAAAACACATTTACGAGGCTGAACAGGTGGAGTGTTGTTGCCGGATATGCTGCATTTATTTGGTCGCTACAACATGTCCCTGTAGACACCAATGTCGAGGTACTTATTCTCGAGAGCAGACTTGAAAGACTATGAGTACTAAACATGTATTGTATACAATCACCTACACACATCACGACTGTCCACATATTTAAAAGTCAGATTCCCGACAACTAAATGATTCCACAACACACATCCATTTTCTCACAACGAACCGACACACGCTAAGATACGCGGCGAGAGAGCGGATTGGGCTCCCAACAATTGACATAGAGCGTCCTTTAACCGGGGAACCGAACTTCTTTTCACTCGTATCCAGGTAGTCAGCGCGCTCCGGGTTACGGATCTATGTCTCCGAAACATCCACACATACACGATATTAACAACATATCTCTGGATACATACAAGTTCGTAGTCCTAAACCGTAGAGTTCCCGTCCCGGACTTTGTAACCTTCGACACTCGCTCCAGCACTAATCTACCTTTTACAGGCGGTTAATATACGCCTCGGCCGATCAAGCACACAGAACGAGCCGAGAAGTCAACTGGGTAGTATGCAAATGGGTGGCCTCGGAGTCATAACGGCGACGACACAGACACACAGACATACGCGCACGAGTGAACAGCAGCGCAGGTTTAGCGTGTGCAAGGCACACAGGCGACTATCGCCCGTGGGCGGCTACAAGCCTATAGGTTAGAAGTTATGTATGGCTTCTGTCTAAACGTACCGAACTTATAAGCGGGACTGAACCGTGAGCTGCTGGGCCACGCATAGAACAAACTGTCCGCCGTGTCAAACAAGTTGTAGACAATATGAGGCCAAACGGGTCGAACATCACCAATAGTGCAAGCGGAATTGTGCGCGTTCCTAGCGGGGCAAGTCTCTCCTGTGTCAAAGCATTAATTCAGGGTTTTTACTAACCGGTATCAGTATGTTGTTACTTCGGCATCATTTTGAAACGTGTATTACAATTAAATCACGGTCAAATATGTTCATCTTGTTGTAGTTGTAGCCCCCTTGCCAGCAATTCTCTCTCTAGTTTAGCATACTCAGCCCGACTTAGCCCGATTGTTCCTGGCCCTAGAACCACGATTTTATGGGGCCAGAAAAACTGTGAATTAGGACCCGCTAGCCGGTACTAGGCCAAGTGGAAACGCAACCAAAAACGGGCCCCGCACGGCTCGGCACGCTTAAAGCGCTGCAGTGGAAACGCGCCATTAGAGAGCCGAGCCAAATGATCCGGCTCACTAACGTAAAAAGACTGTATCTATAAGGGACGGCTCAAGTCAAAATTCAAGCACCCCATCGTAATATGCAGATATTCAAAGCTTAATTCGAAACTTCCCTAGAAGCTTTGAATATATAAAAAATACATTTGGTAAAGGCATTCCATTTGAAATGTTGAAAACGTAGGGCCTCCACGCATCTTGCCAACACCTGGTTTGTATTAATTCAGGCAGTAGACAATGACTCCACTCCAGGTAATCCCTGTCTCAAATGTCCACATTACTTTTCTATGGCATTTAACCTATGCAGGCGTCCTACGATGGATCGAGTACTTCCTACTCAGGCATTCACGCTACTACATCAACACCAAGGAATGAAAGGGTATATAAAAGACTATCTAAAAATAATACTGTACCACTTTATTAGCAACATGTATACTGCTTTCACACACATCTGAAACTTACTGTCAGAAATAAACTTTGGGCTGTCTGTTTTCTAGTGGCAAAGCAGTAGATTACATATGTTTCCATGTGTTTTTGTGTATATGAGTTTGTGCTTATGCAAGTTATCTACTGTTTTATATAAAATGCCTTGCTTGTACTCTATTTTCAGAATGAGGACTCGTCAGCTTCAAGCTCGGACAATTCCAGCTCTGATGATGATGACTTTGAACTTCCTGACAGTCGAACAAGTCATGGCAGTGACAGTTTTACCAATATGAACCACCAGCTGGATTTCATGGACAATTCAGCTTTTGCAGATCTAGACTCTTCTCAGGAGATGATGGGGACCTCTATGCTGCAACCAGATAATGCTTCTTGCAGCCAGCAGGAAGACGACTCTGCTTTCAACCCTGAGGAACTCGACAGGAATGGAAACTCCAAATCCAGGAAGGCTAGACCAAAACCCAAAAGAGGTTCTAGTCCCAATAAAAACTATTGTTATGTCTGCGGTAAAGGTCATACTAAAATTTCTCGCCATCTCTTAAAGCATGCTAAGGAAGTTCCTGAAATCGCTAAAGCTAAGTCATTACCGAAGACTTCCAAGAAACGAAAAGAGTTATTTAGTGAATTTCGTAACAGGGGAAATTATCAACATAACCAAGGGGTGTTAAAGGAGAACAGTGGAGAGTTAAAACTGAAAAGACGACCTACCACCAGTGCGATCACTTCTAAAACCCATGTGCACTGTATTCATTGTAAATGCATGTATTTACGTAATGCTTTGTGGAGGCACGTATCCAGATGTCCTTCTAGGACAACGCCATACTCCACAAAGGACGGCAGGGCAAAAGTCTTAATTGAAACTGCTCTTTCAGAGTCACCGTTCTCCAAAGAAATTACAGCTGATGTGTGGAAGTTGCTCTCAACTATGAAACTTGATGAGATCTCATCTGCAGTTGTAAATGATTTTCTTCTTATACAGCTGGCACAGAATCTGATCAAGAAGTATGGAAATAACCAGAAGAAATATGAAAAAATAAGAAGCAGTCTGCGAGAAATGGGAAGACTTTTGTTGGCATTGTTCGAAATGTCGATATTAAGCTTTGAGGATGCTATCAAACCAAAACATTTTTACAAAGTTGTAGAGGCTGTCAAAGACCTCGCTGGTTTTGATAAAAAGATGCAGAGCTATAACATACAAAGTCTTCCTTTGAAAATTGGACAGTCACTGAAAAAAATCTGCACAATTGTCCTCGCTGAAAGTAATAGTAATGAGCAGATGTTGAAGGACGCAAAAGCATTCTTGAAACTGTTTGAAAATGAATGGTGTGAACTTGTGGCCCAAACAGCCCGACCTTCGTTGGGTGGACGAAAAGGAAACAATCCATGTACCATACCCTTCACACAAGATGTGCAGATGTTCTACATGAACCTAGAAACAACATCAGCTTCTGCCAGTGAAAGCATAGAAAAGTATGAAAGCCCACAGGTTTACAATGCACTTTGCAGAGTAACCCTCGCACAAGCATCGGTCTTAAGCAAATGTGCACCCGAGGTTTCAAAAATGACACTGGAGACATTCCAGGAAAGAGACGACTCTACCCAAGGGTTGTCCAAACACTTCATCAGGATAAATGTTCGGAGCAGGAGAGGCCAAAACATTGCTGCCTTGTTGACCTCTGAAATGGTCAGTGCAATAAATCTGCTTGTGAGCAAGAGAAAAGCATGTGGCGTACACAAAGACAATCCTTTCGTGTTTGCAAAGCCTGATTCTTCTCCCACAAGCACCCACTCTGGAAAGAGCTGCATGAATTTCTTTTCAGGTCTGTGTGGTGCAAAGTACCCATTACATCTCACGTCGTTACATCTTCAAATGCACCTTGCAAGAATCTTCCAGATTCTCAACCTGGAGAGCGACGAGCTCAATGACCTCTCTAAACTGTTGAGTCAGGACATCCGGGCCGACAGGGACTATTATCGTTCGCCAGAGGCAGCCTTGGAACTTGCAAAAATAGCAAAACTTCTTCTGGCAATGGAAAAGGGTACTCTTGAAAGATTCAAAGGAACATCTCTGGACGAAATTGAGATTGGAGGTAGGCATCCAGTATTATACTGTTTGTTTCTGCCAGTGGCTGAGAAAGAACTCTTTTAAAACTACAAATAACCATATAACTAATTATATCTTGCCTTTTATTCAAGATGAATTGGAGTCAGATACGGAGCAGGACAACTCTGAAAGTGATGATGGTGTTGAGTACTTTAAAGAATCAGATGTTTTCCTTCAGTGGAAGGGTATGTTGTCAAATGTTTCCGTTTTATTCATACTTTCATCTCCCAAATAACACAGAAATTGATCAAACGCATAACGTTTCTAGATGCTGCGGAACAACAAGGCCTGACTCCTGAGCAAGACGCCCTTGAGCACATAAAGACATGCGGAGACAAACCCTTCCTGGAGGAACGGCTTATTGACCCCATTAAAGGTTTGTTTAGTTTATTCCTTTTTAGCTAACGGGGAGTCCTAAAGAAAGACCGGCGCACTATAAGATGAGCCCTGCACAATAACTCTTACTGAATTTGTTGGTCAATAATTGGATGGAACATGGAATTTCCTTTTTATTGTTGCTTTTATAGGGAGGGGTGTGTTTACAAATGAATCCATTGAACCATCCACCTTTGTTGTTGAGTATCGTGGGAACATCTCCCGTCGCAAAGAAACCAGGAAAAAAAAGTGTGGGGACACTTTGAAAAACTATTCATTTGACTTCTCATGGATCGGAAGAGACTGGCGGTGAGTTTACTTATTTTTCAGATTTCTCCGTTAAGGAGGGGACTCGTAAAAAAAATCTATATTTTGGCTTTTGATCAGAAAATATTGATGTTATCAAGTTAAACATTGATTTATCAACAAGTGTATGGGTGTAGTACATTTACACAATATATTTCAACATCAGGCTACCATGTCAGTGTACATTTGAAAAAGTTAGATAGGTAGAATTTTAAATGGCTTAATTCACCTGCAAAACTGAGTTGTTGGAGTGCATCAGGTGTAAGTTGCTAATAATGAAATCATAAAGTATCTAACAATCTGTCACAAATCGAGCCCAGTCAATGTTGTACAAAATATATTTTGTCCGTGGTTTTAGTATCATTAAGAATATTTTTCTTTCTAGCATTACAGCTTTGAATGAAGATGGGACCCTCGGGAGACTCGTGAATGACGATCATATAAGGCCAAACTGTGAAATGAAGAAAATTGTCTATGAGGGAAAACCACACCTGTGCCTGTTCACCGTGACAGCAATATCTCCAGGCGAGGAGATAACTTACAATTATGGAGACTCCTCTTATCCGTGGCGCCCAAGGGTAGGTTTATAATCTTTGTTTGTGCCTCAACAGTGGTGACCGCCTAGGAGGAAGGCCATATGTCTTTAAGTTATCCATATATTGTTTATCCGTCCCATTCTCTTGAAGACTTTATCTCAGGAGCACCTGGAGGGATATTATACACATTTTGCATTACAATTCTGTGGTCTAAGGTTATTGTGACCTCACAAAACATGTTCTAGAACAGTGGTTCTCAACTGGTGGGTTGCAGATGTGTGAGAGAAAAAGAAAATTGAATTTCTTTTTTTGGAAAAAAGTCTTAACTTTTATTTTGAAGGCCCGATTTTCTAACTCTGTGCATGAATTACGCGTTGGACTGTAAGTACCGGAGACCATAAACGCTTTTGAAAACTTCTGTCACATAGTGATCATCTTCTCAATAAAACATATTTGCTGATGTTTTTTCGATATTGTATGCTGAAAAGCGTATATATTACAGCACGATTTTTTGTTGAATAGATTTGAGTGGTTATGGAAATGTCAGGTCTCGATTTATTGACAAAGGAAAAAATGGGTCCTGAGGCCTGACAAGTTGAGAACCACTGTTTGAGAAGACTATAACTCAAAAATAAAATGCTAATCATGACAATTTCACCAATGTCTAATAGAATAAAACTCAAAGCTCAATTTTTACAGGAATGCAGTGAACAGAATACACCACAAACGGATCTAAATGCTGAAGAATCTTCATCTGAGGATGTAAGTGTTTGATGCATTATCCTTATAAAACACATGGTAAATATGGCCGACCGACAGTACAAAAAAAACACAAAGCATTGCAATGCTGATTTGGACGTACATTTTCATGGCACAAGTCAAAGCTTTCACACCATGGCAGGATGGTGTGTATATCCAGAGGCTTCTTCAAAGAATCTGCTTCTATTGTCTAAGTAAGACCACAAAAAACAACACAAAGAGAAAACAACTGCCACTTGTACTAATGTTAAATTGATGCATCCCTAGTGCTTTGTGTTTTCTTCTGCAATTTTCTGATGCCATGGGAGATTATTGGCCGTGATGACAGTATTAAGGTGGTTGTAGTAGTGAATAAGACTCTAATATAATCAAACTGCAATACTGCTTAATCGGGTGTATTTCATCAGTCTATGCTTGAGGTGGTGATATGAATGAGTGCTCTAGTGCTGAACTATAACTCCAAACCTATGCTGTTATTTTCTGCAGCTGGACTCCTGTTAAACCATTGTTATCAAGCATAAATCTGTCTTAGAATTACCGAACTAGAAAGCAGCACAAGAACATCTTAGATTGCTCCAGTTTATTTCAAAGAGAAAAAGGAAAACAAAACAAGCTTAACAATGTTAAAAGTAGAATATATGAGTCTAAGGCTGTGCTCTTATGGCATAGTGGGGAATTACTAAATGTTTTGTTTTAAATATTTCCAGGCTGAGGAGTCAACAGGATCCTTCAGTTCTGCAGCATCCTGCTGTGACGAAGAATACGTGCCGTCTTCTGAAAAGCAGAGCTTTGAAGAACAGGTTGATGCCCCACACACCAGGCAGCAGGAAAACACTGATTCAAGCTCTGATGAAGAGCTCAAAGACCCCTCATTCACCAAAAACAATTATTGTTACGTTTGCGGGGCAGCTCAGACTAAAATTTCTAGGCACCTTTTTACCCATAGAAATGAAGAGCCTAATATAGCTGCAGTGTTAAAACTACGCAGAAACTCCAAACAACGAAAAGCTCTACTGAATGAGTTACGTGACAGAGGAAATAAAAAACACAATCAAGAGGTGTTGAAGACTCGCTGTGGAGAACTTAAAGTGAGAAGGAGACCAAGCATTCCCACCCCTACTCAAACCTATGCAGCCTGTCTGTACTGTAAGAACATATTTGTTCGTGAGAAACTTAAGCGACATATGCCCAACTGTTCTGCAAAGAAGTCCTCAGATCCTCAGATAGGTAAAAGGACACAAGTTTCAGCTGCTGCGGAGTCAACAGACCCCAAACAAATCTCATCAGCTGTGAGGAAGTTGTTAAAAACACTGAAGAGGGATGACATTTCATATGAAATCTGGAATAGTCCCTTACTACTGCAGCTGGCACAGGTTATGTACCCCAGGAAGGAAACAACAGCAAAAACATACAGTTGTGTCAAATTGAGGCTGAGACAAATTGGACGACTCCTGTTAGCATTGAAGAAAAAGTCGATATGTAGCTTGGAAGATGCTACTAAACTGCAAAACTTCAGCAAAGTCGTTGAAGCAGTGAGAGAGCTCAGTGGCTTCAATGAAGAAACCATGTCCTGTGAAAAACCAACTCTCATGAATGATTTAGGAAATTCGCTTAAGAAAATTGCTGATATTAGCTTTGCCACAGCTTGGAAAGAGAATGCTGATACAGAGAAGATCCTTGAAGCACAGAAATTCATACAACTGTGTGAGAAAGAATGGAACTTTGTCCCACTGAGATCAGGTGCAAACAATATAGCAACAATACCATTCATACATGATGTGCAGCTTTTCTATCAGTGGATACAGAAGACAGCAGCTTTGGCGGTTCAAAGTCTGACAATGCATGAAAGCTCTTCGGTCTACACTGCACTTATGAGGGTGACATCTGCAGAAGTGTCAGTCTTAAACAAAAATATGGCAGTAGTTTCAAAAGCAACGCTCAAGTCATTCCTTGAACAGGACCAGACAGAGATTCATAAAGACGATTCTGCTAGCCAGTCAAAGTTTGAAAAAATGTTGTCCAACCACACCGTGAAGATAAACGTTAAGACCATTGGTGGCCAAAAAGTTACTGCTACATTGACCCCTAAATTGATCACTGCACTAATCCTGCTTGAGAACAAGAGAGAGGCATGTGGTGTACATACAGAAAATCCCTTCTTATTCTCAAGACCGGATGGCTCACATAAAAGCTTCTACCAGGGACATCGCGTCGCCACCAGTTTTGCAGCTCGCTGTGGTGTAAAGAACTCGTCACACCTTCGCTTTGCACTTTTCCATAAACATATTGCCAAAGTTTTCCAGATTGTCAGCCTCACGAATGACGAGCTTGGTCAGCTAGCCAAACTGTTGGGCCGCGACATTCAGACTGACAGAGAGTACTATCAGACGCCAGACGCAGCTGCTGACATTGCAAAAATCTCAGTGCTCCTGTCAGCAGTGGAGGATGGATCTCTTGAAAGATATGAAGGCAAATCACTCAAGGAAATTGACATTCCAGGTATGTGTTCAGCTCATTACTTAAAGAAGCCCTATTTGGCTTTTTCGTGTTTTTTTGCTTCAGTAGACAGAAGCCTTTAACTGATTATTCAATTAAAAAATATAAATCTTTGGAATAATGTCATGAATTGATAATCTAAATCACCTAGTCCTAGTGGTACCACAATATGTATCTTGTTTTCCTTTGCAGATGAATTAGAGCTGGACAACTCCAAGAACATTGATCCTGAGGAGGACAATGAAGAATCAGAAAGTTCTCTTCTGCTGCGAAGTACGTAGTACACACAAACTCTCCTACTGTTAACTCCAATACTCATCTGTAATTCAGAATAGTTTTTCCATGCAGACGTTTTCTGTGGCATTTAAGCTGTTAGAAAGCATCATTACAATAGCATTCACTGGCACAAGATTACCGTCTACTGTTACAGTTGTCGGCATTTTGCCGACAACTGTAAACAGGCATGTCTGTTTGAGCAACTGGCTCAGTGCAAAGAAGTAGACTAAGAGAGTGTGTAAGAGAGAGAGAGGTTCCAGGTTGTTATATTGAAAATATTTTGGAGAATATTTGTCATTGTTCCAATGATAATAAACAAACATTTGCATAAAGCATATTTGACCACTCATATGTTTAGAAGAGTATTAAAAAATATTCCTCTAAGGTACATTTAAAACAGATAAAAAATGTGCGATTAATTTGCGATTAACTATGGACAGGACATCATGCGATTAAATATTTTAATCGACTGACAGCCCTAGTTTGGTTCCTTGTTTTTACTCACTGAGGTCTTGTTTTAAATGCAATATGTTTTTTATGTAGTATTACACATTTTTATTTCATAATTCATGAAAAAGTCAGATGAAACAGATGTATTTTATCCATATATACCATATTGTTCTAATTTCCCACAAATGAAATCGGGGCTCCAGTTCTTATGAATATTAAACCATTTATATCTAGCACAAGTTTCGCTGACCTTTTGTCCATGACTTTTGGTTTCAGCCTGTTGCACTGAGGAGCGAAGATGTATCATTTTATACAGGATATGGAATACTGAATGTGTCATTTGTTTTTGAGATCATGATTTGTTCAAGGACAAAAGGAGGAAAGGAATAAGTAAATAGTGAATAATACAAGTTTTCATAATGTTCTCTCAAATGTATCTCCTCTAGGTCTTCCATTCACAAAAGACTCTTCTGAAACCAAAACAATTCCTTTCCAAAAGAAACGTAGGCGAGCCCCGAAAAAGAGGCCGGACAGTGATTCTTCTGAGATGAGCGATGTGGAAAATGTCATCCGAAAATGTCATCCTTCTCTGTTTTCAGAGAACACAGAGAAGGATGACCGGTCACAGAAGATGCCTGAGAGCTCTGCTGTTATCACGCCTGAGAAGACCATGTCTCCTACCAACGAGGATGCTACACACATGTCTTTCAGTGATGGTGATGATGACATGAATGCAGACTTTGACATGGACACAGATGAAGACACTGTCAGAAATGAGGAAAATCATGAAGAACGTGAAACGACGCCTTTGATAACAGATGTGACGGAGCAGGACAATGACAGCAGTGATAGTCAGAAGAACAATTGTTCACTTAACAATCGTGCAACGGATGCAGAGCTTGAAGAGACAATGGAAGGTGATACAGCAAACAACATGGATGTGGATATCAGGAGTTCCCCTGACTTCATAAATGCAGGTAAAATGTAACCAGAGATCTCTTAAACCAACAAAGTCGTTAAGAAGGATACATAATCTAGGAACCAGTAATGTCCAAACCAAATGTTGTGCCTATCCTTCTAAAATAAATGTCAGACTATTTATTGAATAAGTTTTAAACTTGGCTTATTATTTGCAATTAAGTCCAGGGATAAGCAAAGGGAAAATGAATTACCTTAGTGAGTAAGCTTCATCCTCTGGGGACCATGAATGTCTGTAAAGAAGCATGTGGACTGTATAACATTTAAATGGTTTTACACTTACTTTGTGTTCCCTTTTTTTATAGAAAAGAAGAACAAATTATTAGCTGCAGTCGCTGGAATGAAAAAAGTGAAGATATTAATCCCCAAACTTGACATTGTGAGTATCCACTTTTTTTCGTTTTCATTCTCAAAATCTTGTTTGAAGTATGAATTAAATACATTGCTACTACGACTATTACTACTACAATACTAATACATTAAATACATTCTTTATATACGCGATGTTGGCAACCACATCACTCTTTTTTTGTAATGGGTGTCTATTGTACACCCATGGCTTGGTGTAGATTGCTAAAACTGTAGCCTATGTAGTAAGAAATTATGAATGACACATTTGAAAAGTCTCATAAAACCTTATTTTCTCTTTTAACAAAGTGTTATCATTTGCATAAAAAGAGCCACAGTTTCCCCATTTGGCAATATTGTTATTTGTTGTTATGTTTTGTCCTAGGAAAAGTTTCAGACTTCAGTCCACATTTCCCAATTACCCTCCGATTGTAACTCCGTCAAATCGCCAGTGAAAGATCCGTCCATCCATGAGGAAAACAAGCAAACAAACTCTACATCCAAAAACGTCAGAGACAAGCCGAGCTTTGCAAAGGTAAACGCATATATAGTATAATCATGATTTTAGAAACCACACTCCTTTATGGAATCCTCAGAGCAAAATATATATATTTTTTAAGATTTATCTTATTAATTGTCTTGTTTGTAAGAACAGTTGTGTTGTAAAAGTGCAAACATTTGGAACTTCTCTCAAATTTCTCAATAATATACAGGTTCATTCTAAATAGTATTCTAGATACCTTTCTATGTTGTATAAAGTTAATGCAGTTCTAACTTAAATGCCAGGTATTTTGTTATACTTTTGCTTGATTAGCATGTATGTGTTTAAACCTTGCCCAACAAACTACAGTCAAACAAAGCAGGTACTTTTTGCCATGTTCACTCACATCTCAGGCGACGCAGATGAACTGCTCCTACTGCAAGAAAAGCATGATGAAGGGCCAAACAGCTTACCAGAAGAAGGGATTCACAGATGTCTTCTGCTCCAAAAACTGCCTTTTTGAAATATTCCCTAACAACAAACCAGACACCAAGTCCTGTCACCACTGCCTCAAGTGAGTCTGTTAAAAAACACGACTTTAAAACAGAAAATAATGTTTTAGTACTCACATTTTTTGTACCTGTTTTCCTCGTTGTGTCAGGGCGATATCAAAGCCTCTGGACCTCATCATGGCTGCAGTGGACACTAAAGGAACTATAAAGGACTTCTGCTGTCCCACCTGCCTCATCTCCTTTAAGTCCAACCCTGTATGCACCCAAACACCACAGCAGCTCTGCAGCATGTGCAACAAATCCTGCACTGTAAGCAAAAAAACATTTTTTTAAATTAGTTTTATTGTAACCATAACGTTTTTGTCGTATTGACGGCTCTTTATCATTATCCTCCTCAGACCACCTGCAAGTTAACCCTGAATGAAGATGTCCACACGTTCTGCAGCAACTCCTGCCTGGAGGGTTTCCTCGGGGAGATTAAGGCCGTCTGTGAGATCTGCAGCTCAACCTGCCGCAACAGACCTCTGAAGCTGGAGGTGGATAAGGAGACCAAGACCATCTGCAGTGAGAACTGTCTGCGCCAGTTCATAGAGGTGCGAAAGAAAGAGAAAAGAAAAAAACGTTACTTCAATTGATAAAGTTTGGATGTTTGTTTGCAGGGTTTGATGAGGTATTTATCCATATTCCTATATGTAAGGGTAGATGATGTTGGCTGGGCCCCAGTTTGGAGAAAGAGAAAGGAGCTAAGAAATGTACAGCTCTGGATGAGGACAGCAGCAAATATAGCCACCTAAAAACATCAATACCAGCACTTAAAACGCACTACTCTTTCAAATATGATTATAAAAAATTTGAAAATAAAATGGACCTTAAAGAGCCTGTGACACGAGTTTCCCCCATCATCCAAACCCATCAATTTGAGTAAATATTGTCCCCTTGAAAACCGTTACTGAACTGATTTTGGATATTTGTGACCCGCTCTATCGAAATCAGTCGGAAGTCGCAACGGCTCATTTCAAAATAAACGTGGATTTGTATAAAAAACTATTTTTTCGGGGTTCGGGTGTTTTGTTTGATTTTAAACAAACAAAGTCTTGGCTTTCAGAATATGAAACTTTTATTTCCAAACTCACACGATAAATACATTCTATAAGCTTGTAAAGGGAAGATGACAGGCAATCTGCTCTTCCGCAGCGCCGCTCCCCCTCCCTCCGGCTGACATTATGAATGTAAGCGTACAGTAATCATAAATAACACGGCAGGGTCCGTTACAGTTTGTTTTCATCTGATTTCAATTAAAACAAAGTCTTGGCTTTCAGAATATTAAACTTGTTTCGGCAAATTCAGATGATAAATACAACTTTGACTCACTAACTCACTCACTCACTCACTCACTCACTCAATCACTCACTCACTCACTCACTCACACACTCA
>NW_011371053.1:23218-28438 GCF_000735185.1 Notothenia coriiceps | reverse complement strand
AAGTCTACATAGAACCACCATTGCTACACGGTTGGCTGTGTCAATACAGATATTTATTTTGTATTATTTGTCTTTCCTAGCTAACAATACACCTGGTATATCGTCAGCAAGCCAGTTGGAAACTCCCGTCAAGAGAGCGGACAATTGCAAGCTTGCGTTTGCAACGCGCTCACCTTGCCAATATTTGTCTTGGGTGATGTGAGAGAAGCCTAGTGGATCGTCAGCGCAGCAGTGAGAGATGAGAGTGGTTGTATTTTTAGCGAAACAACGTAGGCTATTCCGAAGAGAAGAGAGTAAAATTGAATATAGAATGATAATTTATTGTCTTTTTGACAAAATAGAGATCCGCACACTCAGTCTGTTGTGTACAGATCAGTCCGATAGACAGTCCGATGCCGCGTCAAACAGCGCACGTAGTTTTGTGTGAGTGTTGGAGCGCGTAAAAGCCTACCGAGTTGTACAATGATCAGCAGTTCTGCAGGCGCGGAAAGGGAGATTCGGCAGTACTGTAAAACTTCTGTCTATAACTCTGGGGGCATCTTGCGCTCGAGAGCGCTGTTGCACATGCGCAAATGCCCCGGGCAAGTTGTGGGAACATCTGTGGCACTTACTTCGCCGCCCCACCGGCAAGTTTTGTTTGCAGTGATACTTGCACACGGCAACGTTGTTGGCATGTGCTGGGCATAGTAACTTTGCACAGATGCACGAGTTTACGTGGCCGTCTGGGGGAGAGCCCAAAAAGCCAAGCGCACGAATTGCCACGGCGCAGTCAATGTGGAACACTCAGCTTGTGTTTCTTAGTTATGGATATAATAAACATAAATATTGTACCTTGGAAAATTCAATGCGATTCGTTCATTTGGACACAGTTTTTGGGGTTTTAGGTGGCTATACAGCGACCCCGGCCCGGGTTCGTAAGAAAAAGGCATTGTTGAGAGTAAAAAGTAGAAGTAGCCAACATGAACATGTTTGGACTACTCTGTTACAAGTAAAAGTCCGGTGGCGCATTTCAAAAATGTTACTCGGAAGGTTAAAGCGCAAAATGATTAGCATATACCAATTGTATACTTAAAAGGGGTGCAATAATACATGTTTTTTTCCATTGTATGAATGAGTTTGAATGTCATGACAAGTGTCGCAAAGCGGTTGGTGTTAAAGTGCAGCTTAGTTTTTTGTTGTGTTCTGTTAAGACTTTGTATTTGTTGTTATGTGGTGGCGGTGTTTAGTTAGGGCAGTGCGGTGTGTGTGTGAATTTACTCCAGGAGGCGTAAACTATCAAACGGTCTGATTTAAGACTTGATTATATGGTATCATCATTAATACAGAATCTGTGTAGTAAGTAACTTAAAAAGTAGCGTTATTAGAATAATGGGTTTAGCGCAGTTTTTAAGGCTGTACAATACACATTTTACCTGCTGACACTTGTTTTAGTGGGGGTTTCCGTTGTTGTGGGGGTGTGTGGTGTGGTGTGTGTCTTGTGTGTGTTGGTGTGGTTGTGTGTGTTGTGGTGGGATGTCCTGTGTTGTGTCACTTTATTTGTGTTTTAGTGTTTTTGTTACCCACTTCTACGATATTCAACTAAATGGCGGAGTACCGGGCAAAAGAAAAAGTGTTAGGAGTTTTCTAACAATCACCAAAGTAAGTGCGCGCGCGCGGGGGTGCCCTTAATGCTCTTTGTTCGCTGGTTACAGGAGTTTATGCGCCTTGACTTTTCCCAGCGCCGGCTCCGGTGGGTCAGCAACTTGTTAGGCGATCTTGCGTCGGGCGGCCGCGCCGGGGGCCGCGGGCCTTGGCGTGGGGCTGGGCCTCCGTAGTATTTTGATCATTTGCTCCGCTAATAATCAATCAGATCGATGGATTCCAGAGAAGAGAAAACTTTGAAGGCCTTTTTCTCAAAATGATGACTCGGTGACAGTCATTATATAATGTGACATATTTCGCTTAATATTTGGAGTACAAAAACAATCCTGATATCATTAGAAAGCTAGGAATATCCTCTTTCCAGCAGTGTATACAACTCAACATGTGTCTTCGGGTCAATGCGACTGATTTCAATAGAGCAGGTCACATTTGTACTTTGATAACCATTAATCTGCCCTTCAATGTTGACCATTTTCTGGATCTTCTCGGGGATTCTTCAAGTCCCGCCAAATTATGTGTGACGTCATTGCGGGCACAGCGCTCCAGCTGCACCGTTGAGGATCCCAGTATCTGAATGTAAACCTGATGTAAACGCACGATGGCGCACACAGCAGCAAGCTCAGACAGCGAAAACAGTTTAATTTTGAACGTGTCTGAGAGCTCATATGAGGCTGAAGGATCGGTTTATGTTGTACCTGTTAGAAGTTTAGGAATTAGGTGCGTCAATATGGGCGATCATACGGTCATGTAGCCAGTGGTGGACTGGGACTAAAAATCAGCCCGGGACTCTCGACCGGCCCACTTCGGTACCGCTAGTAAATTGTCAACGGGGGGAGTGGGGGATGTGCTAGTGACTTATCCGACCGGCCCACTTCGGTACCGGCCCATCGGGATTCGTCCCGATGGCCAGTCCGCCACTGCACCCAGCCCAGCCCACGTAAACTGTCAACGGGGGGAGCCTCGCTGCGGGGAAACGGTGGACCTAGTGTCCCGATCGGAGTGGGAATAATAATAATAATCATAATCCGTGCATTTTATCCATTAATTTCCCCAACATTGTGGTAAAAAAAAACACACGTTTAATCCATGTTGGTGTACTACAATTACAAAAAGCATCGGTTTGTTTTCTCATCAGGAAATGCAGACCAGCTCAAACAAACGATTTTTAAATCATCATCCTCACGATCATTTAATGTATCATATGTTCGCCGAATTGACATGAAAGCACTAATAAATGTAGTTTCATCCACTTGAGTTTACAACTACAAAAATAATCGATTTGTTTTTATATCACATCCTACGGGAGGAAATTCAGCAGCTCTCACTACCGATTTGTAATCCTAATTTAATCATCATCTTCACCACGATCATTTATGTTTATGTTCGCCGAATTGACATGAAAGCACTGACAAATATGAATATACTGTAGTCAACTTCATTAAAACGTTATTAACGTGCCTAAACTTAGTAATTCACCATTTCTACGCATGACAACACACTTTGTCCGTGTTTGGCTCTCTCGCCGCACAGTGAAGCGTTCCCGCATTGACGTCACTTCCGGCTTCCCCCAAAACTTCAAAATGAGTCGAAGGAATTTTCCCGCGATGTTCGAAATTATTGATATTTATCGGAACGGTATCGCACCTTCTTTTTTAAACTGACTGTTCGAGATGACTAGTAGCCCAATATTTCATTGCACAACAGTTGTTGGGATGCTGTCACACTCACAGGCTCTTTAAAGGCACAAAGCAAGACACTGAGATGTTTGATCTCAGACTTTAAATCATTTTCCCCTTTATTCTGCAGAAAATCAACACACCCCACCAATGCATCTTGTGCCACACACCTCACCCGATGTCCGAAATGCTTGATTACAAAAACAAGGAGAACATGGTGAAGCTCTTCTGCTCCAGCCAATGTGTGGCGTCGTACAAGCTGTGGCCTGGAAATGAGAACAAGCTTCAAGGTACTGGAGAATACATTTTCTATTCATTTTGCACTGGCTAAATGTATTGGTCGTGTATTGGGCTCAGTTAATTTTAACCAGACACTAGCATCGTGTGCCATCCATGTGTTGTTTCTTTACAAAAAAGTTAAAGAAAAAGTGGAACTAATTCTGAGAAAGATCAGCAACTAGAACCATATGTGCCACAAAAAAAAGCAGTACAACTTTCATTTTAAAGGTTATATCTGCCAAATTATTATTTTGAGCATTGGTATTGGTCCAGAATTTCACAATTGGTGCATCCCCAAATAAAATATGATCCGGGATGTCCAATTTTACTGACTGAATTCCCCCTCGTGGATTAATAAATGTTGATCTTAATCTTGATAACATTTGAATTAATATATAAACCTTTCATAATTGTTTATAACAGACTAGGATGTAGTTGTGAGCAGATTGATGTGTTTATTAATGTATTGTCAACCACTGTGGCTACTCCTGTGTAAAAGCTAAAGATAACTTTTGTATTTACAGGGCGTTTTATAATTGTTATGTGTTTCTGATTTCACGCTTCAGAAAAGAAAAGCTGTCGTCAGAGGAAGAAGAAAAGCGACAAGCAGTCAGAACAAATATTAAATACTGTGAGTATATTGCATAAAAGAAATTCATAGTAAATACAAAGTTTGTCTGATTTGAGCCTAGATAAGTAACAGTACCATAACTGTGTGTTGTCCCACAGGAAGAGGGAAAGATCAGTGAGCCCTCCACTGCAAGCGAAAATGATGCATCTGCAGAAGTCATAACTACACTCCTCTTTGAATGTTCATCGGTTGCTTGTTGCAACTGTGGAAAGACACTGCAGCGGGGAGAGACGCTTTACAAGCCAAAGAGCTCCGAGGAGAGTTTTTGCTCACCAGAATGCCTCGCCAAAAAGCATCCCCACATGAAATTTGTCACCAAAACGTGCTACAACTGCTTCCAGTAAGTCCTGGATATTTCTATACATGCTGTTTCTGCTCTGTACGTGTGCATTTGTATAAAACAGACAAAATGTACTAAATTCAAATGTTCTAAAAAAGTTCATCAGTTATGATACATTATCTACAGTATAGTCAGTGCTTGAATTGGAATAAAAAAGGTGCCAGTATTCTAAATCAGCAACAAGTATTTGGCACAAAGTCATAGTATATATATGCTATAATGCTGGTGGGTTTGTCTCTTTTACTGTATTATTTTAGAAAGCTCAGCTGTACTTTAAAACAAAATGACTCGGGGCGTGCCACTGAGATTCTAGAGGGCTGCAGCGTAAAGCTAAGCTACTTTTTATAAGCTGGGGCGAGTGGACCGACCACCCTCTAGTCTAGGGGGTCCGGGGGCATGCTCCCGCGGGGCAATTTTTTTTTAAATATGCAAGTAGATGCATCAATCTGTGCACTAGCAGCAGCAAAATGATAGAGTATATATGGATACCTCTCAACACGTCCATAATAAACATTATCTGTAAAACAGATTAAGGCTGTTAACGTGAGTTGTCATGATTTTATGATATAAAAGAAGATATATTGTGAGCTTGACTCCTCTGGCTGGTTTAAATGACTCCTCGTCCCGAGCGCCACTAACCGAGTTTTGTGCCA